>NW_027252123.1:0-87500 GCF_044704955.1 Pristiophorus japonicus | reverse complement strand
GAGGGAAGGCATCATCTCGCCAGTCGAATTCAGTGACTGGGCGAGCCCGATTGTGCCGGTGCTCAAGGCGGATGGGTCGGTCAGGATATGTGGCGATTACAAGGCCACCATCAATCGGTTGTCACTCCAAGACCAGTACCCGCAACCGAGAGCGGAGGACCTCTTTGCGACGCTATCCGGTGGCAAACTATTTTCAAAATTGGACCTGACCTCAGCTTACATGACCCAGGAGCTGGCGAGTGAGTCGAAGAAGCTGACCACCATCACGACACACAAGGTGTTGTTTGAGTACAACAGATGTCCGTTCGGGATTCGCTCGGCCGCCGCGAACTTCCAACGAAATATGGAAAGCCTCCTCAAGTCGATTCCAGGGACGGTGATTTTTCAGGACGACATCCTCATCACGGGTTACGATACTGAAGAACACCTCCACAACCTGGAGGAGGTGCTACGCAGACTGGACCGGGTAGGGCTGCGACTGAAAAAGGCGAAGTGCATCTTCCTAGCTCCAGAGGTAGAATTCCTGGGGAGGAGGGTAGCAGCAGACGGGATCAGCCCTACTGTATCCAAGACGGAAGCGATCCAGAGAGCACCCAGACCCCGTAACACGACGGAGCTGCGTTCGTTCCTGGGCCTCCTGAACTATTTTGGTAACTTTCTTCCAAAATTGAGCACGCTGCTAGAGCCGCTACATGTGCTCATAAGCAAAGGTCATGAATGTGTCTGGGGGGACAGCCAGGAAAGGGCTTTTAATAGAGCACGCAATTTGTTATGTTCCAACACAATGTTAACACTATATGACCCATGTAATAAACTTGTGTTAACGTGCAATCTGTCGTCCTATGGTGTCGGGTGTGTGTTGCAGCATGTCAATGCCAAGGGTCAGTTACAGCCGGTAGCTTATGCCTCCAGGAGTCAGTCCCAGGCAGAAAGGGGCTACGGGATGGTGGAAAAGGAGGCGCTCGCATGTGTATATTCGGTAAAGAAAATGCACCAGTACCTGTTTGGCAGGAAATTTGAGCTGGAGACAGATCACAAACCCCTAACGTCCCTTTTGGCCGACAACAAGGCCATAAATGCAAACGCATCGGCCCGCATACAGAGGTGGGCACTCACGTTAGCCGCCTATGATGACACAATTCGGCACAGACCGGGCACCGAAAACTGCGCCGATGCACTCAGCAGACTCCCACTAGCCACCACTGAGTGGGCTACCGAGCATGGTGCTGAGATGGTCATGGCTGTTGAAGCTTTCGGAAGCGAAGGCTCACCCGTGACAGCCCGTCAGATTAAAGTCTGGACAAATAGAGACCCGCTATTGTCTCTAGTTGCGAAATGTGTCCTGAATGGGGACTGGGCAGCCACGCACAGGGCATTAAACCATTTCACAGGCGCAAGGATGAACTCTCGATTCAGGCCGATTGCCTACTGTGGGGAAACTGCGTAGTCATGCCCCAGATGGGCAGAGAGGTGTTCATCAGAGAACTCCACAATGAGCACCCGGGCATTGTCACGATGAAGGCAATTGCCAGGTCACACGTTTGGTGGCCAGGGATAGACGCAGATCTGGAACTTTGTGTTCGCGGGTGCAACATTTGTGCCCAGCTGGGCCATGCGCCCAGGAAGCCGCCATTAGCCCCTGGCCATGGCCCGCCAAGCCTTGGTCACGCATCCATGTGGACTACGCAGGTCCTTTCATGGGGAAAATGTTTTTGGTTGTAGTAGACGCCTACTCCAAATGGATCGAGTGTGACATTTTAAATTCAAGCACATCCTCTTCCACGGCAGAAAGTCTACCTGCAATGTTCGCCGCCCACGGTCTACCGGATGTCTTGGTCAGCGACAATGGTCCAAGCTTCACAAGCATTGAATTCCAGGACTTCATGGCAGGCAATGGAATCAACCATCTCAGAACGGCACCGTTCAAGCCGGCCTCAAACAGCCAGGCAGAACGAGCAGTGCAGATAATCAAACAGGGGATTCTCAGATTCCAAGGGGGTTCCCTACAAACCCGCTTATCACGCCTCCTGTTGGCCTATAGATCCCGACCACACTCGCTCACAGGGGTTCCACCCGCAGAGCTACTAATGAAGAGGACGCTCAAAACCCGATTATCCCTTATACACCCCACCATGAAAGAAATTGTTGAGAGCAGGCGCCAGTCACAATATGATTACCATGACAGGAACGCGAGGGCGCGATGTATTGATGTAAATGACCCTGTTTTTGTCCTCAACTAGGCTGCAAGGCCCCAATGGCTCGCAGGCACTGTGGTTGCCAAAGAGGGAAATTAGGATTCTGGTAGTTAAACTTACCAATGGACATATCTGCCGCAAACATGTGGATCAAACTAAAAAGAGGTTCAGCAACCCCATAGAAAAAGCAGAGGAAGAACACGACGTAGAGTTCACTCCACCACAGGTGACTGAACACCGGAACCAAGTGGAGGAGAGCCCAGTCACTGTGGGCAGTCCAGACAGGCCTGAGGCACCGCAAACAGCAGACACTCAGGCCAGCGCCCAACAACCGGAACCCCAACTCAGGCGCTCTACAAGGGAGTATAAACCACCAGAGACTTAACCTGTGATCCCAATAAGACTTTGGGGGGGAGGTGATATCATGTATTCAACCAGCATTGTAACCCATGTATAAACTGACCTAAATTGTACACCGTGAGAACACTGACCACTAGGTGGGAAACACTCCTAACCTGGACCTTCAGGTATAAAAGGGGAAGTTCCACCCACATTCATCACTTGAGTGCTAAGGAATAAAGGACAGGTCACAGACTGACCTTCTCTCAAGCATGGGCCTCGTGTGCATTTATACAATGTAGTAAGGACGTAGCAGAGAGAGAGAAACAGAGCGAGGTGAGAGCGCGACAGAGAGAGAGGGAAAGATGGAGAGAGAAACAGAAACATAGAGAGAGAGACAGACAGAGAGAGAGACAGAGAGAGAGACAGAGAGAGAGAGAGTGAGAGAGAGAGATAGAGAGAGATCGACAGAGAGATAGAGAGCGAGACAAAGAGACAGGCAGACAGACAGATAGAGAGAGACAGAATTATAGAGAGATACAGAGAGAGAGAGAGAGACAGAGAGAGAGGGTGAGATGGAGCGAGATAGTGAGAGACTCAGAGCGAGAAGGTAAGAGAGCGTGAGAGACAGCAATAGAGAAAAATACAGAGCAAGAGAGAGAGAGAAACAGAGAGAGACAGAGCAAGAGAGAGAGAGACAGAGAGTGAGAGAGACAGAGAGAAAGAAAGAGAGAAAGACAGAGAGAGAGATAGACAGAGAGAGGGAAAGACAGAAGGAAAGACAGAGAGAGAGAGACAGATAGACAGAGACAGAGAGAGATTGATAGGAGAGAGGGAAAGATTGAGATAAAGACACGGAGAGATACAGAGCAAGAGAGAGAGAGTGACAGAGAGGGAAAAATGGAGCAAAAACAGAGAGACAGTGAAAAAGAGAGAGAGAAAGAGAGACAGAGAGACAGAAAGAGAGAGACAGAGAGAGAGAGAGGGAGAGAGAGCGAGGGAAAGACAATGAAATACAGTGAGACAGAGAGCGAGAGACAGCGACAGAGACAGAGAGACAGACAGAGCGAGAGAGAGAGACAGAGAGCGAGAGAGAGAGAAAGAGAGAGGGAGGTAGGAAGACAGACAAAGAGACGGAGAGAGAGAGAGACAGGCAGCGAGAGAGAGAGAGAGAGAGGGAGATAGGCACAGACAAAGAGACGGAGCGAGAGAGAGAGAGACAGAGAGAGAGGGCGATAGGCAGAGAGACAGAGAGACGGAGAGAGAGAGGAGGAAGAGAGACAGATAGAGAGAGAGAGACAGACAGAGAGAGAGAATGAGAGAGAGAGAAAGGGATTGATAGAGAGAGGGAAAGAAAGAGATACAGAGAGAGCGTGAGAGAGAGAGAGAGAGACAGAAAGAGAGGGTGACAGAGAGCGAGAGAAAGAGAGACAGAGAGAGAGAGGGAAAGACAGTGATAAAGATAGGGAGAGATAGAGATAGAGAGACAAAGAGAGATAGCGAGAGAGAGAGAGATAGTTAGAGAAAGGCAGAGATTGATAGAGAGATGGAAAGACATTGATAAAGACAGGGAGATAGAGAGAGAGAGAGAGAGAGAGAGTGTGTGACAGGGACAGAGAGAGAGAGACAGAGAGAGAGAGTGAGAGAGAGCGAGACAGAGAGATATATACAAAGACATATATCACACACACAGCCTGTACACAGACATATATCACACACACAGTCTGTACACAGAGAGAGATCACACACATAGTCTGTACACAGACATATATCACACACACACAGTCTGTACACAGACATATATCACACACACAGCCGGTACACAGACATATACCACACACACAGTCTGTACACAGAAATATATCACACACACAGCCTGTACACAGACATATATCACACACACAGTCTGTACACAGACATATATCACACACACAGTCTGTACACAGACATATATCACACACACAGTCTGTACACAGACATATATCACACACACAGTCTGTACACTGAAATATATCACACACACAGCCTGTACACAGACATATATCACACACACACAGTCTGTACACAGACATATATTACACACACAGCCTGTCCACAGACATATATCACACACACACACAGTCTGTACACAGACATATACCACAAACACAGTCTGTACAGACATATATCACACACAGTCTGTACACAGACATATATCACACATGCAGTCTGTACACAGACATATATCACACACACAGCCTGTACACAGACATATATCACGCACACAGTCTGTACACAGACATATATCACACACACAATCTGTACACAGACATATATCACACACACACACAGCCTGTACACAGACATATATCACACACACACAGTCTGTACAGAGACATATATTACACACACAGCCTGTACAAAGACATATATCACACACATAGCCTGTACACAGACATATACCACACAGTCTGTACACAGGCATATATCACACACACAGTCTGTATACAGGCATATATATCACACATAGCCCGTACACAGACATACATCACACACAGAGCCTGTGCACAGACATAAATTGCAACACACAGTCTGTACACATACATATACCACACGTACAGTCTGTACACAGACATATATCACACACTCAGTCTGTACACAGACATATATCACATACAAAGCCTGCACACAGACATATATCACACACACAGTCTGTACACAGACATATATCACACACACAGTCTGCACGCAGACATATATCACACACACACACAGCCTGTACACAGACATATATCACACACACACAGTCTGTACACAGACATATATCACACACACAGCCTGTCCACAGACATATATCACACACACACACAGTCTGTACACAGACATATACCACACACACAGTCTGTACGCAGACATATATCACACACGAAGTCTGTACACAGACATATATCACACACACACAGCCTGTACACAGACATATATCATACACACAGTCTGTACAAGGACATATATCACACACACAGTCTGTACACAGACATATATCACACACACACAGACACACACACAGCCTGTACACAGACATATACCACACACACACACAGTCTGTACACAAACATATATCACACACACAGCCTGTACACAGACATATACCACACACAGCCCGTACACAGACATATATCACACACACAGCCTGCACACAGACTTATGTTACACACACAGCCTGTACACAGACATATATCACATACACATCCTGTACACAGACATACATCACACACACAGTCTGTACACAGACATATATCACACACACACAGCCTGTAAACAGACATATATCACACACACACAGTCTGTACACAGACATATATCACACACACAGCCGGTACACAGACATATACCACACACACAGTCTGTACACAGAAATATATCACACACACAGCCTGTACACAGACATCTATCACACACACAGTCTGTACACAGACATATATCACACACACAGTCTGTACACAGACATATATCACACACACAGTCTGTACACAGAAATATATCACACACACAGCCTCTACACAGACATATATCACACACACACAGTCTGTACACAGACATATATTACACACACAGCCTGTCCACAGATATATATCACACACACACACAGTCTGTACACAGACATATACCACAAACACAGTCTGTACATACATATATCACACACACACACAGCCTGTACACAGACATATATCACACACACACAGTCTGTACACAGACATATATCACACACACAGCCTGTCCACAGACATATATCACACACACACACAGTCTGTACACAGACATATACCACACACACTGTCTGTACAGACATATATCACACACAGTCTGTACGCAGACATATATCACACACGAAGTCTGTACACAGACATATATCACACACACGCAGCCTGTACACAGACATATATCATACACACAGTCTGTACAAGGACATATATCACACACACAGTCTGTACACAGACATATATCACACACACACACACAGCCTGTACACAGACATATACCACACACACACACACAGTCTGTACACAGACATATATCACATACACAGTCTGTACACATACATATATCACACACACAGTGTGTACACATCCATATATCACACACACGCAGGCTGTACACAGACATATATCACACACACAGTCTGTACACAGACATATATATCTCACAGAGACTGTACACAAACATATATCACACACACAGCCTGTACACAGACATATACCACACACAGCCCGTACACAGACATATATCACACAGACAGTCTGTACACAGACATATATCACACACACAGCCCGTACACAGACATATATCACACACACACAGCCCTTACACAGACATATATCACACACACAGACTGTACACAGGCATATATCACACACACAGCCTGTACACAGATTTATGTCACACACACAGCCTGTACACAGACATATATCACACACACATCCTGTACACAGACATACATCACACACACAGTCTGTACACAGACATATATCACACACACACAGCCTGTACACAGACATATATCACTCACACACAGTCTGTACACAGACATATATCACACACACATCCTGTACACAGACATATATCACACACACACAGCCCGTACACAGACATACATCACACACACAGACAGTACACAGACATATATCACACACACACAGCCTGTACACAGACATATATCGCACACACAGCCTGTATACAGACATATATCACACACACAGTCTGTACACAGACATATATCACACACACAGTCTGCACACAGACATATATCACACACACAGCCTGTACACAGACATATATATCATACACACAGTCTGTGCACAGACATATATGACACACAAAGCCTGTACACAGAAATATATCAAACACACAGCCTGTACACAGACATATATCACACACACATCCCGTGCACAGACCTATATCACACACAGTCTGTACGCAGACATATACCACACACAGCCTGTACACAGATATATATCACACACAGAGACTGTACCCAGACATATATCACACACAAAGACTGTACACAGACATATATTACACACACACACAGCCCGTACACAGACATTTATCACACACACAGCCCGTAAACAGATATATATCAAACACACAACCTGTACACAGATATATATCACACACACAGTCTGTACACAGACATATATCACACACACAGTCTGTACACAGACATATATCACACACAGAGACTGTACACAGATGTATATCACTCACACAGAGTCTGTACACAGACATATATCACACACAGAGTATGTACACAGACATATATCACACACACAGCCTGTACACTGACATATATCACACACACAGTCTGTACACAGACATATATCACAAACACAGTCTGTACACAGACATATATCACACACACAGCCCGTACACAGACATATATGAAACACACATCCTGTACACAGACCTATGTCACACAAACAGCCCGTACACAGACATATTTAACACAAACAGTCTGTACACAGACATATATCACGCACACAGCCGGTACACAGATATATCACATACACAGTCTGTACACAGACATATATCACACACACATCCTGTACACAGACATACATCACACACACAGTCTGTACACAGACATATATCACACACACACAGCCTGTACACAGACATATATCACACACACACAGTCTGTACACAGACATATATCACACACACATCCTGTACACAGACATATGACACACACACAGCCCGTACACAGACATATATCACTAACACAGTCTGTACACAGACATATATCGCACAGACAGTCTGTACACAGATATATCACACACGCAGCCCGTACACAGACATATATCACACACACAGACAATACACAGACATATATCACACACACACAGCCTGTACACAGACATATATCACACACACAGCCTGTATACAGACATATATCACACACACAGTCTGTACACAGACATATATCACACACACAGTCTGCACACAGACATATATCACACACACACAGCCTGTACACAGACATATATATCATACACACAGTCTGTGCACAGACATATATGACACACATTGCCTGTACACAGAGATATATCAAACACACAAACTGTACACAGACATATATCACACACACAGCCCGTGCACAGACCTATATCACACACAGTCTGTACGCAGACATATACCACACACAGCCTGTACACAGATATATATCACACACAGAGACTGTACCCAGACATATATCACACACAAAGACTGTACACAGACATATATCACACACACACAGCCCGTACACAGACATTTATCACACACACAGAGCGTAAACAGATATATATCAAACACACAACCTGTACACAGATATATATCACACACACAGTCTGTACACAGACATATATCACACACACAGTCTGTACACAGACATATATCACAAACAGAGCCTGTACACAGATGTATATCACTCACACAGAGTCTGTACACAGACATATATCACACACCGAGTATGTACACAGACATATATCAAACACACAGCCTGTACACAGACATATATCACACACACAGTCTGTACACAGACATATATCACAAACACAGTCTGTACACAGACATATATCACACATACAGCCCGTACACAGACATATATGACACACACATCCTGTACACAGACCTATGTCACACAAACAGCCCGTACACAGACATATTTAACAAAAACAGTCTGTACACAGACATATATCACGCACACAGCCGGTACACAGATATATCACATACACAGTCTGTACACAGACATACATCACACACACAGACTGTACACAGACATATATCACACACACAGCCTGTGCACAGACATATATCACACACACAATCTGTACACAGACATATATCACACATGCACAGCCTGTACACAGACATATATCATACACACAATCTGTACACAGATATATATCACACACACAGCCTGTATAGAGACATATATCACACACACAACCTGTACACAGACATATATATCACACACACAATCTGTGCACAGACATATATCACACACACAGTCTGGACACATGCATATATCACACACAGTCTGTACACAGACATTATTCACACACACAGACATATATCACACACACAGCCCTTACACAGACCTATATCACACACAGTCTGTACGCAGACATATACCATACACAGCCTGTACACAGATATATATCACACACACACAGTCTGTACAGACATATATCACACACACACAGTCTGTACACAGATATATAGCACACACACAGTCTGTACACAGATATATATCCCACACACAGCCTGTACAGACATATATCACACAGAGATTGTACACAGATATATATCACACACACAGCCTGTACACAGACTTATGTCACACACACACAGCCTGTACACAGACATATATCACACACACAGCCTGTACACAGACATATATCACACACACAGTCTGTACGCAGACATATATCACACGTACAGTCTGTACATAGACATATATCACACACTCAGTCTGTACACAGACATATATCACATACACAGCCTGCACACAGACATATATCACACACACAGTCTGTACACAGACATATATCACACACAAAGCCCGTACACAGACATATATCACACACACACAGACCTTACACAGCCATATATCACACACACAGCCTGTACACACGCATATATCACACACACAGCCTGTACACAGATTTATGTCACACACACAGCCTGTACACAGACATATATCACACACACATCCTGTACACAGACATACATCACACACACAGTCTGTACACAGACATATATCACACAAACACACAGCCTGTACACAGACATATATCACACACACACAGTCTGTACACAGACATATATCACACACACATCCTGTACACAGACATATGTCACACACACAGCCCGTACACAGACATATATCACAAACACAGTCTGTACACAGACATATATCACACAGACAGTCTGTACACAGATATATCACACACACAGCCCGTACACAGACATACATCACACACACAGACAGTACACAGACATATATCGCACACACACAGCCTGTACACAGACATATATCACACACACAGCCTGTATACAGACATATATCACACACACAGTCTGTACACAGACATATATCACACACACAGTCTGCACACAGACATATATCACACACACAGCCTGTACACAGACATATATATCATACACACAGTCTGTGCACAGACATATATGACACACACAGCCTGTACACAGACATATATCACACACACATCCCGTGCACAGACCTATATCACACACAGTCTGTACGCAGACATATACCACACACAGCCTGTACACAGATATATATCACACACAGAGACTGTACCCAGACATATATCACACACAGAGACTGTACACAGACATATATCACACACACACAGCCCGTACACATACATTTATCACACACACAGCCCGTAAACAGATATATATCAAACACACAACCTGTACACAGATATATATCACACACACAGTCTGTACACAGACATATATCACACACACAGTCTGTACACAGACATATATCACACACAGAGACTGTACACAGATGTATATCACACACACACAGCCTGTACACAGACATATATCACACACACAGCCTGTATACAGACATATATCACACACACAGTCTGTACACAGACATATATCACACACACAGTCTGCACACAGACATATATCACACACACACAGCCTGTACACAGACATATATATCATACACACAGTCTGTGCACAGACATATATGACACACATTGCCTGTACACAGAGATATATCAAACACACAGCCTGTACACAGACATATATCACACACACAGCCCGTGCACAGACCTATATCACACACAGTCTGTACGCAGACATATACCACACACAGCCTGTACACAGATATATATCACACACAGAGACTGTACCCAGACATATATCACACACAAAGACTGTACACAGACATATATCACACACACACAGCCCGTACACAGACATTTATCACACACACAGAGCGTAAACAGATATATATCAAACACACAACCTGTACACAGATATATATCACACACACAGTCTGTACACAGACATATATCACACACACAGTCTGTACACAGACATATATCACAAACAGAGCCTGTACACAGATGTATATCACTCACACAGAGTCTGTACACAGACATATATCACACACCGAGTATGTACACAGACATATATCAAACACACAGCCTGTACACAGACATATATCACACACACAGTCTGTACACAGACATATATCACAAACACAGTCTGTACACAGACATATATCACACATACAGCCCGTACACAGACATATATGACACACACATCCTGTACACAGACCTATGTCACACAAACAGCCCGTACACAGACATATTTAACAAAAACAGTCTGTACACAGACATATATCACGCACACAGCCGGTACACAGATATATCACATACACAGTCTGTACACAGACATACATCACACACACAGACTGTACACAGACATATATCACACACACAGCCTGTGCACAGACATATATCACACACACAATCTGTACACAGACATATATCACACATGCACAGCCTGTACACAGACATATATCATACACACAATCTGTACACAGATATATATCACACACACAGCCTGTATAGAGACATATATCACACACACAACCTGTACACAGACATATATATCACACACACAATCTGTGCACAGACATATATCACACACACAGTCTGGACACATGCATATATCACACACAGTCTGTACACAGACATTATTCACACACACAGACATATATCACACACACAGCCCTTACACAGACCTATATCACACACAGTCTGTACGCAGACATATACCATACACAGCCTGTACACAGATATATATCACACACACACAGTCTGTACAGACATATATCACACACACACAGTCTGTACACAGATATAAAGCACACACACAGTCTGTACACAGATATATATCCCACACACAGCCTGTACAGACATATATCACACAGAGATTGTACACAGATATATATCACACACACAGCCTGTACACAGACTTATGTCACACACACACAGCCTGTACACAGACATATATCACACACACAGCCTGTACACAGACATATATCACACACACAGTCTGTACGCAGACATATATCACACGTACAGTCTGTACATAGACATATATCACACACTCAGTCTGTACACAGACATATATCACATACACAGCCTGCACACAGACATATATCACACACACAGTCTGTACACAGACATATATCACACACAAAGCCCGTACACAGACATATATCACACACACACAGACCTTACACAGCCATATATCACACACACAGCCTGTACACAGGCATATATCACACACACAGCCTGTACACAGATTTATGTCACACACACAGCCTGTACACAGACATATATCACACACACATCCTGTACACAGACATACATCACACACACAGTCTGTACACAGACATATATCACACAAACACACAGCCTGTACACAGACATATATCACACACACACAGTCTGTACACAGACATATATCACACACACATCCTGTACACAGACATATGTCACACACACAGCCCGTACACAGACATATATCACAAACACAGTCTGTACACAGACATATATCACACAGACAGTCTGTACACAGATATATCACACACACAGCCCGTACACAGACATACATCACACACACAGACAGTACACAGACATATATCGCACACACACAGCCTGTACACAGACATATATCACACACACAGCCTGTATACAGACATATATCACACACACAGTCTGTACACAGACATATATCACACACACAGTCTGCACACAGACATATATCACACACACAGCCTGTACACAGACATATATATCATACACACAGTCTGTGCACAGACATATATGACACACACAGCCTGTACACAGACATATATCACACACACATCCCGTGCACAGACCTATATCACACACAGTCTGTACGCAGACATATACCACACACAGCCTGTACACAGATATATATCACACACAGAGACTGTACCCAGACATATATCACACACATAGACTGTACACAGACATATATCACACACACACAGCCCGTACACATACATTTATCACACACACAGCCCGTAAACAGATATATATCAAACACACAACCTGTACACAGATATATATCACACACACAGTCTGTACACAGACATATATCACACACACAGTCTGTGCACAGACATATATCACACACAGAGACTGTACACAGATGTATATCACTCACACAGAGTCTGTACACAGACATATATCACACACAGAGTATGTACACAGACATATATCACACACACAGCCTGTACACAGACATATATCACACACACAGTCTGTACACAGACATATATCACAAACACAGTCTGTACACAGACATATATCACACACACAGCCCGTACACAGACATATATGAAACACACATCCTGTACACAGACCTATGTCACACAAACAGCCCGTAAACAGACATATTTAACAAAAACAGTCTGTACACAGACATATATCACGCACACAGCCGGTACACAGATATATCACATACACAGTCTGTACACAGACATATATCACACACACATCCTGTACACAGACATACATCACACACACAGTCTGTACACAGACATATATCACACACACACAGCCTGTACACAGACATATATCACACACACACAGTCTGTACACAGACATATATCACACACACATCCTGTACACAGACATATGACACACACACGGCCCGTACACAGACATATATCACTAACACAGTCTGTACACAGACATATATCACACAGACAGTCTGTACACAGATATATCACACACGCAGCCCGTACACAGACATATATCACACACACAGACAATACACAGACATATATCACACACACACAGCCTGTACACAGACATATATCACACAGACAGCCTGTATACAGACATATATCACGCACACAGTCTGTACACAGACATATATCACACACACATTCTGCACACAGACATATATCACACACACACAGCCTGTACACAGACATATATATCATACACACAGTCTGTGCACAGACATATATGACACACATAGCCTGTACACAGAGATATATCAAACACACAGCCTGTGCACAGACATATATCACACACACAGCCCTTACACAGACCTATATCACACACAGTCTGTACGCAGACATATACCATACACAGCCTGTACACAGATATATCTCACACACACACAGTCTGTACAGACATATATCACACACACACAGTCTGTACACAGATATATAGCACACACACAGCCTGTACACAGATATATATCCCACACACAGCCTGCACAGACATATATCACACAGAGATTGTACACAGATATATATCACACACACAGCCTGTACACAGACTTATGTCACACACACACACAGTCTGTACACAGACATATATCACACACACAGCCTGTACACAGACATATATCACACACACAGTCTGTACGCAGACATATATCACACGTACAGTCTGTACACAGACATATATCACACACTCAGTCTGTACACAGACATATATCACATACACAGCCTGCACACAGACATATATCACACACACAGTCTGTACACAGACATATATCACACACACAGTCTGTACGCAGACATATATCACACACACACAGCCTGTACACAGACATATATCACACACACACACAGTCTGTACACAGACATATATCACACACACAGCCTGTCCACAGACATATATCACACACACACACAGTCTGTACACAGACATATACCACACACACAGTCTGTACAGACATATATCACACACAGTCTGTACGCAGACTATATCACACACGAAGTCTGTACACAGACATATATCACACACACACACAGCCTGTACACAGACATATATCATACACACAGTCTGTACAAGGACATATATCACACACACAGTCTGTACACAGACATATATCACACACACACACACACAGACACAGCCTGTACACAGACAAATACCACACACACAAACACACACAGTCTGTACACAGACATATATCACATACACAGTCTGTACACATACATATATCACACACACAGTCTGTACACATCCATATATCACACACACGCAGGCTGTACACAGACATATATCACACACACAGTCTGTACACAGACATATATATCTCACAGAGACTGTACACAAACATATATCACACACACAGCCTGTACACAGACATATACCACACACAGCCCGTACACAGACATATATCACACAGACAGTCTGTACACAGACATATATCACACTAGACAGCCCGTACACAGACATATATCACACACACACAGACCTTACACAGACATATATCACACACACAGCCTGTACACAGGCATATATCACACACACAGCCTGTACACAGATTTATGTCACACACACAGCCTGTACACAGACATATATCACACACACATCCTGTACACAGACATACGTCACACACACAGTCTGTACACAGACATATATCACACACACACAGCCTGTACACAGACATATATCACACACACACAGTCTGTACACAGACATATATCACACACACATCCTGTGTACAGACATATGTCACACACACAGCCCGTACACAGACATATATCACAAACACAGTCTGTACACAGACATATATCACACAGACAGTCTGTACACAGATATATCACACACACAGCCCGTACACAGACATACATCACACACACAGACAGTACACAGACATATATCACACACACACAGCCTGTACACAGACATATATCACACACACAGCCTGTATACAGACATATATCACACACACAGTCTGTACACAGACATATATCACACACACAGTCTGCACACAGACATATATCACACACACAGCCTGTACACAGACATATATATCATACACACAGTCTGTGCACAGACATATATGACACACACAGCCTGTACACAGACATATATCACACACACATCCCGTGCACAGACCTATATCACACACATTCTGTACGCAGACATATACCACACACAGCCTGTACACAGATATATATCACACACAGAGACTGTACCCAGACATATATCACACACAGAGACTGTACACAGACATATATCACACACACACAGCCCGTACACAGACATTTATCACACACACAGCCCGTAAACAGATATATATATCAAACACACATCCTGTACACAGATATATATCACACACACAGTCTGTACACAGACATATATCACACACACAGTCTGTACACAGACATATATCACACACAGAGACTGTACACAGATGTATATCACTCACACAGAGTCTGTACACAGACATATATCACACACAGAGTATGTACACAGACATATATCACACACACAGCCTGTACACAGACATATATCACACACACAGTCTGTACACAGACATATATCACAAACACAGTCTGTACACAGACATATATCACACACACAGCCCGTACACAGACATATATGAAACACACATCCTGTACACAGACCTATGTCACACAAACAGACCGTACACAGACATATTTAACAAAAACAGTCTGTACACAGACATATATCACGCACAAAGCCGGTACACAGATATATCACATACACAGTCTGTACACAGACATATCACACACACACATCCTGTACACAGACATACATCACACACACAGTCTGTACACAGACATATATCACACACACACAGCCTGTACACAGACATATATCAAACACACACAGTCTGTACACAGACATATATCACACACACATCCTGTACACAGACATATGACACACACACGGCCCGTACACAGACATATATCACTAACACAGTCTGTACACAGACATATATCACACAGACAGTCTGTACAAAGATATATCACACACACAGCCCGTACACAGACATATAGCACACACACAGACAATACACAGACATATATCACACACACACAGCCTGTACACAGACATATATCACACACACAGCCTGTATACAGACATATATCACACACACAGTCTGTACACAGACATATATCACACACACAGTCTGCACACAGACATATATCACACACACACAGCCTGTACACGGACATATATATCATGCACACAGTCTGTGCACAGACATATATGACACACACAGCCTGTACACAGAGATATATCAAACACACAGCCTGTACACAGACATATATCACACACACAGCCCGTGCACAGACCTATATCACACACAGTCTGTACGCAGACATATACCACACACAGCCTGTACACAGATATATATGACACACAGAGACTGTACCCAGACATATATCACACACAAAGACTGTACACAGACATATATCACACACACACAGCCCGTACACAGATATTTATCACACACACAGCCCGTAAACAGATATATATCAAACACACAACCTGTACACAGATATATATCACACACACAGTCTGTACACAGACATATATCACACACACAGTCTGTACACAGACATAATTCACACACAGAGACTGTACACAGATGTATATCACTCACACAGAGTCTGTACACAGACATATATCACACACCGAGTATGTACACAGCCATATATCACACACACAGCCTGTACACAGACATATATCACACACACAGTCTGTACACAGACATATATCACAAACACAGTCTGTACACAGACATATATCACACACACAGCCCGTACACAGACATATATGACAAACACATCCTGTACACAGACCTATGTCACACAAACAGCCCGTACACAGACATATTTAACAAAAACAGTCTGTACACAGATATATATCACGCACACAGCTGGTACACAGATATATCACATACACAGTCTGTACACAGACATACATCACACACACAGACTGTACACAGACATATATCACACACACAGCCTGTGCACAGACATATATCACACACACAATCTGTACACAGACATATATCACACATGCACAGCCTGTACACAGACATATATCATACACACAATCTGTACACAGATATATATCACACACACAGCCTGTATAGAGACATATATCACACACACAACCTGTACACAGACATATATATCACACACACAATCTGTGCACAGACATATATCACACACACAGTCTGGACACATACATATATCACACACAGTCTGTACACAGACATTATTCAGACACACAGACATATATCACACACACAGCCCTTACACAGACCTATATCACACACAGTCTGTACGCAGACATATACCATACACAGCCTGTACACAGATATATCTCACACACACACAGTCTGTACAGACATATATCACACACACACAGTCTGTACACAGATATATAGCACACACACAGTCTGTACACAGATATATATCCCACACACAGCCTGTACAGACATATATCACACAGAGATTGTACACAGATATATATCACACACACAGCCTGTACACAGACTTATGTCACACACACACAGTCTCTACACAGACATATATCACACACACAGCCTGTACACAGACATATATCACACACACAGTCTGTACGCAGACATATATCACACACACAGCCCGTACACAGAAAGATACCAGACACACACAGTCTGCACACAGATATATATCACACACACTCAGCCTGTACTCTGACATATATCACACACACAGTCTGTACACAGGCATATATCACACACACAGCCCGTATACAGACATATATCACACACAGAGACTGTACACAGATGTATATCACTCACACAGAGTCTGTACACAGACATATATCACACACAGAGTATGTACACAGACATATATCACACACACAGCCTGTACACAGACATATATCACACACACAGTCTGTACACAGACATATATCACAAACACAGTCTGTACACAGACATATATCACACACACAGCCCGTACACAGACATATATGAAACACACATCCTGTACACAGACCTATGTCACACAAAGAGCCCGTACACAGACATATTTAACAAAAACAGTCTGTACACAGACATATATCACGCACACAGCCGGTACACAGATATATCACATACACAGTCTGTACACAGACATATATCACACACACATCCTGTACACAGACATACATCACACACACAGTCTGTACACAGACATATATCACACACACACAGCCTGTACACAGGCATATATCAAACACACACAGTCTGTACACAGACATATATCACACACACATCCTGTACACAGACATATGACACACACACGGCCCGTACACAGACATATATCACTAACACAGTCTGTACACAGACATATATCACACAGACAGTCTGTACACAGATATATCACACACACAGCCCGTACACAGACATATAGCACACACACAGACAATACACAGACATATATCACACACACACAGCCTGTACACAGACATATATCACACACACAGCCTGTATACAGACATATATCACACACACAGTCTGTACACAGACATATATCACACACACAGTCTGCACACAGACATATATCACACACACACAGCCTGTACACAGACATATATATCATACACACAGTCTGTGCACAGACATATATGACACACATAGCCTGTACACAGAGATATATCAAACACACAGCCTGTACACAGACATATATCACACACACAGCCCGTGCACAGACCTATATCACACACAGTCTGTACGCAGACATATACCACACACAGCCTGTACACAGATATATATCACACACAGAGACTGTACCCAGACATATATCACACACAAAGACTGTACACAGACATATATCACACACACACAGCCCGTACACAGACATTTATCACACACACACAGCACGTAAACAGATATATATCAAACACACAACCTGTACACAGATATATATCACACACACAGTCTGTACACAGACATATATCACACACACAGTCTGTACACAGACATAATTCACACACAGAGACTGTACACAGATGTATATCACTCACACAGAGTCTGTACACAGACATATATCACACACCGAGTATGTACACAGCCATATATCACACACACAGCCTGTACACAGACATATATCACACACACAGTCTGTACACAGACATATATCACAAACACAGTCTGTACACAGACATATATCACACACACAGACCGTACACAGACATATATGACACACACATCCTGTACACAGACCTATGTCACACAAACAGCCCGTACACAGACATATTTAACAAAAACAGTCTGTACACAGACATATATCACGCACACAGCTGGTACACAGATATATCACATACACAGTCTGTACACAGACATACATCACACACACAGACTGTACACAGACATATATCACACACACAGCCTGTGCACAGACATATATCACACACACAATCTGTACACAGACATATATCACACATGCACAGCCTGTACACAGACATATATCATACACACAATCTGTACACAGATATATATCACACACACAGCCTGTATAGAGACATATATCACACACACAACCTGTACACAGACATATATATCACACACACACAATCTGTGCACAGACATATATCACACATACAGTCTGGACACATACATATATCACACACAGTCTGTACACAGACATTATTCACACACACAGACATATATCACACACACAGCCCGTGCACAGACCTATATCACACACAGTCTGTACGCAGACATATACCACACACAGCCTGTACACAGATATATATCACACACAGAGACTGTACCCAGACATATATCACACACAAAGACTGTACACAGACATATATCACACACACACAGCCCGTACACAGACATTTATCACACACACAGCCCGTAAACAGATATATATCAAACACACAACCTGTACACAGATATATATCACACACACAGTCTGTACACAGACATATATCACACACACAGTCTGTACACAGACATAATTCATACACAGAGACTGTACACAGATGTATATCACTCACACAGAGTCTGTACACAGACATATATCACACACCGAGTATGTACACAGCCATATATCACACACACAGCCTGTACACAGACATATATCACACACACAGTCTGTACACAGACATATATCACAAACACAGTCTGTACACAGACATATATCACACACACAGCCCGTACACAGACATATATGACACACACATCCTGTACACAGACCTATGTCACACAAACAGCCCGTACACAGACATATTTAACAAAAACAGTCTGTACACAGACATATATCACGCACACAGCTGGTACACAGATATATCACATACACAGTCTGTACACAGACATACATCACACACACAGACTGTACACAGACATATATCACACACACAGCCTGTGCACAGACATATATCACACACACAATCTGTACACAGACATATATCACACATGCACAGCCTGTACACAGACATATATCATACACACAATCTGTACACAGATATATATCACACACACAGCCTGTATAGAGACATATATCACACACACAACCTGTACACAGACATATATATCACACACACACAATCTGTGCACAGACATATATCACACATACAGTCTGGACACATACATATATCACACACAGTCTGTACACAGACATTATTCACACACACAGACATATATCACACACACAGCCCTTACACAGACCTATATCACACACAGTCTGTACGCAGACATATACCATACACAGCCTGTACACAGATATATCTCACACCCACACAGTCTGTACAGACATATATCACACACACACAGTCTGTACACAGATATATAGCACACACACAGTCTGTACACAGATATATATCCCACACACAGCCTGTACAGACATATATCACACAGAGATTGTACACAGATTTCTATCACACACACAGCCTGTACACAGACTTATGTCACACACACACAGTCTCTACACAGACATATATCACACACACAGCCTGTACAGAGACATATATCACACACACAGTCTGTACGCAGACATATATCACACACACAGACCGTACACAGAAAGATACCACACACACACAGTCTGCACACAGATATATATCACACACACTCAGCCTGTACTCTGACATATATCACACACACAGTCTGTACACAGGCATATATCACACACACAGCCCGTATACAGACATATATCACACACAGAGACTGTACACAGACATATATCACGCACACACAGCCCATACACAGACATATATCACTCACACAGCCCGTACACAGACATATATCAAACACACAACCTGTACACAGATATATATCACACACACAGTCTGTACACAGACATAAATCACACACACAGTCTGTACACAGACATATATCATACACACAGTCTGTACACAGACATATATCATACACACAGTCTGTACACAGAGATATATCACACACACAGTCTGCACACAGACATATATCACACACACACAGCCTGTACACATACATATATATCATACACACAGTCTGTGCACAGACATATATGACACACATAGCCTGTACACAGAGATATATCAAACACACAGCCTGTACACAGACATATATCACACACACAGCCCGTGCACAGACCTATATCACACACAGTCTGTACGCAGACATATACCACACACAGCCTGTACACAGATATATATCACACACAGAGACTGTACCCAGACATATATCACACACAAAGACTGTACACAGACATATATCACACACACACAGCCCGTACACAGACATTTATCACACACACAGCCCGTAAACAGATATATATCAAACACACAACCTGTACACAGATATATATCACACACACAGTCTGTACACAGACATATATCACACACACAGTCTGTACACAGACATAATTCACACACAGAGACTGTACACATATGTATATCACTCACACAGAGTCTGTACACAGACATATATCACACACCGAGTATGTACACAGCCATATACCACACACACAGCCTGTACACAGACATATATCACACACACAGTCTGTACACAGACATATATCACAAACACAGTCTGTACACAGACATATATCACACACACAGCCCGTACACAGACATATATGACACACACATCCTGTACACAGACCTATGTCACACAAACAGCCCGTACACAGACATATTTAACAAAACCAGTCTGTACACATACATATATCACGCATACAGCTGGTACACAGATATATCACATACACAGTCTGTACACAGACATACATCACACACACAGACTGTACACAGACATATAACACACACACAGCCTGTGCACAGACACATATCACACACACAATCTGTACACAGACATATATCACACATGCACAGCCTGTACACAGACATATATCATACACACAATCTGTACACAGATATATATCACACACACAGCCTGTATAGAGACATATATCACACACACAACCTGCACACAGACATATATATCACACACACAATCTGTGCACAGACATATATCACACACACAGTCTGGACACATACATATATCACACACAGTCTGTACACAGACATTATTCACACACACAGACATATATCACACACACAGCCCTTACACAGACCTATATCACACACAGTCTGTACGCAGACATATACCATACACAGCCTGTACACAGATATATCTCACACACACACAGTCTGTACAGACATATATCACACACACACAGTCTGTACACAGATATATATCACACACACAGCCTGTACACAGACTTATGTCACACACACACAGTCTCTACACAGACATATATCACACACACAGCCTGTACACAGACATATATCACACACACAGTCTGTACGCAGACATATATCACACACACAGCCCGTACACAGAAAGATACCACACACACACAGTCTGCACACAGATATATATCACACACACTCAGCCTGTACTCTGACATATATCACACACACAGTCTGTACACAGGCATATATCACACACACAGCCCGTATACAGACATATATCACACACAGAGACTGTACACAGACATATATCACGCACACACAGCCCATACACAGACATATATCACTCACACAGCCCGTACACAGACATATATCAAACACACAACCTGTACACATATATATATCACACACACAGTCTGTACACAGACATAAATCACACACACAGTCTGTACACAGACATATATCATACACACTATCTGTACACAGACATATATCATACACACAGTCTGTACACAGAGATATATCACACACACAGTCTGTACACAGACATATATCACACACAGTCTGTACACAGACATATATCACAAACACAGCCATTACACAGACATATAACACACACACATCCTGTACACAGACATATGTCACACACACAGCCCGTACACAGACATATTCAACAAACACAGTCTGTACACAGACATATATCACGCACACAGTCGGTACACAGACATATATCACACAAACAGCCCGCACACAGACATACATCACACACACAGACTGTACACAGACATATATCACACACACAGCCTGTGCACAGTCATATATCACATAGAAAGTCTATACACAGACATATATCACAAACACACAGTCTGTACACAGACATATATCACACGCACACAGTCTGTAAACAGACATATATCACACACACAGTCTGTACACAGACATATATAACACACAGTCTGTATACAGACAGATATCACACACAGTCTGTACACAGACATATCACACACACACAGTCTGTACACAGATATATATCACACACACAGCCCGTACACAGAAATATACCACACACACACAGTCAGTACACAGACATACATCACACACACAGTCTGTACACAGACATATAGCACACAAACAGTCTGTACACAGACATATATCACACACACAGTCTGTACACAGACATATATCACACACACAGCCTGTACACAGACATATATCACACACACAGTCTGTACACAGACATATATCACACACACAGTCTGTACACAGACATATATCACACACACAGTCAGTACACAGACATATATCTCACACACAGGCTGTTCACAGACATATATCACACAAACAGTCTGGACACAGACATATATCACACACACAGCCTGTACGCAGACATATATCACACACACAGTCTGTACACAGACATATATCACACACACAGCCCGTACACAGACATATATGACACACATAGCCTGTACACAGAGATATATCACACAGACAGTCTGTACACAGACATATATCACACACACATCCTGTACACAGACATACATCACACACACAGTCTGTACACAGACATATATCACACACACACAGCCTGTACACAGGCATATATCACACACACACAGTCTGTACACAGACATATATCACACACACATCCTGTACACAGACATATGTCACACACACAGCCCGTACACAGACATATATCACAAACACAGTCTGCACACAGACATATATCACACAGACAGTCTGTACACAGATATGTCACACACACAGCCCGTACACAGACATATATCACACACACAGACAGTACACAGACATATATCACACACACACAGCCTGTACACAGACATATATCACACACACAGCCTGTATACAGACATATATCACACACACAGTCTGTACACAGACATATATCACACACACAGTCTGCACACAGACATATATCACACACACACAGCCTGTACACAGACATATATATCATACACACAATCTGTGCACAGACATATATGACACACATAGCCTGTACACAGAGATATATCAAACACACAGCCTGTACAGAGACATATATGACACACACAGCCCGTGCACAGACCTATATCACACACAGTCTGTACGCAGACATATACCACACACAGCCTGTACACAGATATATATCACACACAGAGACTGTACCCAGACATATATCACACACAGAGACTGTACACAGACATATATCACACACACACAGCCCGTACACAGACATTTATCACACACACAGCCCGTAAACAGATATATATCAAACACACAACCTGTACACAGATATATATCACACACACAGTCTGTACACAGACATATATCACACAAACAGTCTGTACACAGACATATATCACACACAGAGACTGTACACAGATGTATATCACTCACACAGAGTCTGTACACAGACATATATCACACACAGAGTATGTACACAGACATATATCACACACACAGCCTGTACACAGACATATATCACACACACAGTCTGTACACAGACATATATCACAAACACAGTCTGTACACAGACATATATCACACACACAGCCCGTACACAGACATATATGACGCACACATCCTGTACACAGACATATGTCACACACACAGCCCGTACACAGACATATTCAACAAACACAGTCTGTACACAGACATATATCACACACACAGTCTGTACACAGACATATATCCCACACACAGCCCGTACACAGACATACATCACACACACAGACTGTACACAGACATATATCACACACACAGCCTGTGCACAGTCATATATCACACAGAAAGTCTATACACAGACATATATCACACACAGTCTGTACACAGACATTAATCACACACAGTCTGTACACAGATATATCACACACACACACAGTTTGTACACAGATATATATCACACACACAGCCCGTACACAGAAATATACCACACACACACAGTCAGTACACAGACATACATCACACACACAGTCTGTACACAGACATATATCACAAACACAGTCTGTACACAGACATATATCACACACACAGCCCGTGCACAGACATATATGACACACACATCCTGTACACAGACATATATCACACACACAGCCCGTACACAGAAATATACCACACACACACAGTCAGTACACAGACATACATCACACACACAGTCTGTACACAGACATATATCACACACACAGGCTGTACACAGATATATATCACACACACAGTCTGTACACAGACATATATCACACACACAGTCAGTACACAGACATATAGCACATAAACAGTCTGTACACAGACATATATCACACACACAGCCTGTACACAGACATATATCACACACACAGTCTGTACACAGACATATATCACACACACACAGCCCATACACAGACATATATCACTCACACAGCCCGTACACAGACATATATCAAACACACAACCTGTACACAGTTATATATCACACACACAGTCTGTACACAGACATATATCACACACACAGTCAGTACACAGACATATAGCACATAAACAGTCTGTACACAGACATATATCATACACACAGTCTGTACACAGAGATATATCACACACACAGTCTGTACACAGACATATATCACACACAGTCTGTACACAGACATATATCACAAACACAGCCATTACACAGACATATAACACACACACATCCTGTACACAGACATATGTCACACACACAGCCCGTACACAGACATATTCAACAAACACAGTCTGTACACAGACATATATCACGCACACAGTCAGTACACAGACATATATCACACAAACAGCCCGTACACAGACATACATCACACACACAGACTGTACACAGACATATATCACACACACAGCCTGTGCACAGTCATATATCACATAGAAAGTCTATACACAGACATATATCACAAACACACAGTCTGTACACAGACATATATCACACGCACACAGTCTGTAAACAGACATATATCACACACACAGTCTGTACACAGACATATATCACACACAGTCTGTATACAGACATATATCACACACAGTCTGTACACAGACATATCACACACACACAGTCTGTACACAGATATATATCACACACATCCCGTACACAGAAATATACCACACACACAGTCTGTACACAGACATATCACACACACACAGTCTGTACACAGATATATATCACACACACAGCCCGTACACAGAAATATACCACACACACACAGTCAGTACACAGACATACATCACACACACAGTCTGTACACAGCCATATAGCACACAAACAGTCTGTACACAGATATATATCACACACACAGTCTGTACACAGACATATATCACACGCACAGCCTGTACACAGACATATATCACACACACAGTCTGTACACAGACATATATCACACACACAGTCTGTACACAGACATATATCACACACACAGTCAGTACACAGACATATATCTCACACACAGGCTGTTCACAGACATATATCACACAAACAGTCTGGACACAGACATATATCACACACACAGCCTGTACGCAGACATATATCACACACACAGTCTGTACACAGACATATATCACACACACACACACAGCCTGTACACAGACATATATCACAAACACAGTCTGTACACAGACATATATCACACACACAGCCCGTACACAGACATATATGACACACATAGCCTGTACACAGAGATATATCACACAGAGAGTCTTTACACAGACATATATCACACACACATCCTGTACACAGACATACATCACACACACAGTCTGTACACAGACATATATCACACACACACAGCCTGTACACAGGCATATATCACACACACACAGTCTGTACACAGACATATATCACACACACATCCTGTACACAGACATATGTCACACACACAGCCCGTACACAGACATATATCACAAACACAGTCTGCACACAGACATATATCACACAGACAGTCTGTACACAGATATGTCACACACACAGCCCGTACACAGACATATATCACACACACAGACAGTACACAGACATATATCACACACACACAGCCTGTACACAGACATATATCACACACACAGCCTGTATACAGACATATATCACACACACAGTCTGTACACAGACATATATCACACACACAGTCTGCACACAGACATATATCACACACACACAGCCTGTACACAGACATATATATCATACACACAATCTGTGCACAGACATATATGATACACATAGCCTGTACACAGAGATATATCAAACACACAGCCTGTACAGAGACATATCACACACACACAGCCCGTGCACAGACCTATATCACACACAGTCTGTACGCAGACATATACCACCCACAGCCTGTACACAGATATATATCACACACAGAGACTGTACACATATGTATATCACTCACACAGAGTCTGTGCACAGACATATATCACACACAGAGTATGTACACAGACATATATCACACACACAGCCTGTACGCAGACATATATCACACACACAGTCTGTACACAGACATATATCACAAACACAGTCTGTACACAGACATATATCACACACACAGCCCGTACACAGACATATATGACACACACATCCTGTACACAGACATATGTCACACACACAGCCCGTACACAGACATATTCAACAAACACAGTCTGTAGACAGACATATATCACACACACAGTCTGTACACAGACATATATCCCACACACAGCCCGTACACAGACATACATCACACACACAGACTGTACACAGACATATATCACACACACAGCCTGTGCACAGTCATATATCACACAGAAAGTCTATACACAGACATATATCACAAACACACAGTCTGTACACAGACATATATCACACGCACACAGTCTGTAAACAGACATATATCACACACACAGTCTGTACACAGACATATATCACACACAGTCTGTATACAGACATATATCACACACAGTCTGTACACAGACATATCACACACACACAGTCTGTACACAGATATATATCACACACACAGCCCGTACACAGAAATATACCACACACACACAGTCAGTACACAGACATACATCGCACACACAGTCTGTACACAGACATATATCACAAACACAGTCTGTACACAGACATATATCACACACACAGCCCGTGCACAGACATATATGACACACACATCCTGTACACAGACCTATATCACACACACAGCCCGTACACAGAAATATACCACACACACACAGTCAGTACACAGACATACATCACACACACAGTCTGTACACAGACATATATCACACACACAGGCTGTACACAGATATATATCACACACACAGTCTGTACACAGACATATATCACACACACAGTCAGTACACAGACATATAGCACATAAACAGTCTGTACACAGACATATATCACACACACAGTCTGTACACAGACAAATATCACACACACAGCCTGTACACAGACATATATCACACACACAGTCTGTACACAGACATATATCACACACGCAGTCTGTACACAGACATATATCACACAAACAGTCTGGACACAGACATATATCACACACACAGCCTGTACGCAGATATATATCACACACACAGTCTGTACACAGACATATATCACACACACACACAGCCTGTACACAGACATATATCACACACACACAGTCTGTACACAGACATATATCACACACACAGCCTGTACACAGGCACATATCACACACACAGCCAGTACACAGACACATATCACACACATAGCCTGTACACAGACATATACCACACAGTCTGTACACAGACATATATCACACACACAGTCTGTATACAGGCATATATTCACACATAGTCTGTACACAGACATATATCACACACGCAGCCTGTCCACAGACATATATCACACACACAGCCTGTCCACAGACATATATCACACACACACAGTCTGTACAAACACATACCACACACACAGTCTGTACACAGACCTATATCACACATAGTCTGTACACAGACATATATCACACACGAAGTCTGTACACAGACATATATCACACACACACAGCCTGTACACAGACATATATCATACACACAGTCTGTACACGGATATATATCACACACACAGTCTGTACACAGACATATATCACACACATACACACACACACACAGCCTGTACACAGACATATACCACACACACACATTCTGCACACAGACATATATCACACACACATTCTGCACAAATACATATATCACACACACAGTCTGTACACATCCATATATCACACACACACAGGCTGTACACAGACATATATCACACACACAGTCTGTACACAGACATATATATCACACAGAGACTGTACACACACATATATCACACACACAGACTGTACACAGGCATATATCACACACACAGCCCGTACACAGACATATACCACACACAGCCCGTACACAGACATATATCACACACACACTATGTACACAGACATATATCACACACACAGCCCGTACATAGACATATATCACACACACAGCCCTTACATAGACATATATCACACACACAGCCTGTACACAGGCATATATCACACACACAGCCTGTACACAGACTTATGTCACACACACAGCCTGTACACAGACATATATCACACACACATCCTGTACACAGACATATGTCACACACACAGCCAGTACACAGACATATATCACAAACACAGTCTGTACACAGACATATATCACACACACAGTCTGTACACAGACATATATCACACACACAGCCTGTATACAGACATACATCACACACACAGCCTGTACACAGACATATATATCATACACACAGTCTGTGCACAGACATATATCACACACACAGTCTGTACACAGACATATATCACACACACACAGCCTGTACACAGACATATATCACACACACAGTCTGTGCACAGACATATATCACCCACACAGCCTGTATACAGACATACATCACACACACAGCCTGTACACAGATATATATATCATACACACAGTCTGTGCACAGACATATATCACACACACAGCCTGTACACAGAGATATATCACACACACAGCCTGTACACAGATATATATCACACACACAGCCCGTGCACAGACCTATATCACACACAGTCTGTACGCAGACATATACCACACACAGCCTGTACACAGATATATATCACACACAGAGACTGTACCCAGACATATATCACACACAGAGACTGTACACAGACATATATCACACACACACACAGCCCATACACAGACATTTATCACAAACACAGCCCGTAAACAGACATATATCAAACACACAACCTGTACACAGACATATATCACACTCAGAGACTGTACACAGATATATATCACTCACACAGAGTCTGTACACAGACATATATCACACACACACAGTCTGTACACAGGTATATATCACACACACAGTCTGTACACAGACATATATCACACACACAGTCGGTACACAGACATACATCACACACAGAATATGTACACAGACACATATCACACACCAGCCTGTACACAGACATATATCACACACACAGTCTATACACAGACATATATCACAAACACAGTCTGTACACAGACATATATCACACACACAGCCCGTGCACAGACATATATGACACACACATCCTGTACACAGACCTATGTCACACACACAGCCCGTACACAGACATATTTAACAAAAACAGTCTGAACACAGACATATATCACGCACGCAGTCGGTACACAGATATATCACATACACAGTCTGTACACAGACATACATCACACACACAGACTGTGCAAAGACATATATCACACACACAGTCTGTACACAGACATATATCACACACGCACAGCCTGTACACAGACATATATCATACACACAATCTGTACACAGATATATATCACACACACAGCCTGTATAGAGACATATATCACACACACAACCTGTACACAGACATATATATCACACACACAATCTGTGCACAGACATATATCACACACACAGTCTGGACACATACATATATCACACACAGTCTGTACACAGACATTATTCACACACACAGACATATATCACACACACAGCCCTTACACAGACCTATATCACACACAGTCTGTACGCAGACATATACCACACACAGCCTGTACACAGATATATATCACACACACACAGTCTGTACAGACATATATCACACACACACAGTCTTCACACAGACATATAGCACACACACAGTCTGTACACAGATATATATCCCACACACAGCCTGTACAGACATATATCACACAGAGATTGTACACAGATATATATCACACACACAGATTGTACACAGACTTATGTCACACACACACAGTCTGTACACAGACATATATCACACACACAGCCTGTACACAGACATATATCACACACAGAGACTGTACACAGACATATATCACACACACAGAATCTGTACACAGGCATATATCACATATAGAGACTGTACACAGACATATATCACACACACAGCCCGTATACAGACATATATCACACACACTGTCTGTACACAGACATATATTACACACACAGTCTGTACGCAGACATATATTACACACACAGTCTTTACACAGACATATCACACACACACAGTCTGTACACAGATATATATCACACACACAGCCCGTACACAGAAATATACCACACACACACAGTCAGTACACAGACATACATCACACACACAGTCTGTACACAGACATATATCACACACACAGGCTGTACAGAGATATATATCACACACACAGTCTGTACACGGACATATATCACACACACAGTCTGTACACAGACATATATCACACACATACACACACACACACAGCCTGTACACAGACATATACCACACACACACAGTCTGCACACAGACATATATCACACACACATTCTGTACACATACATATATCACACACACAGTCTGTACACATCCATATATCACACACACACAGGCTGTACACAGACATATATCACACACACAGTCTTTACACAGACATATATATCACACAGAGACTGTACACACACATATATCACACACACAGACTGTACACAGACATATATCACACACACAGCCCGTACACAGACATATACCACACACAGCCCGTACACAGTATATATCACACACACAGTCTGTACACAGACATATATCACACACACAGCCCGTACACAGACATATATCACACACACACAGCCCTTACACAGACATATATCACACACACAGCCTGTACACAGGCATATATCACACACACACAGCCTGTACACAGACTTATGTCACACACACAGCCTGTACACAGACATATATCACACACACATCCTGTACACAGACATATGTCACACACACAGCCAGTACACAGACATATATCACAAACACAGTCTGTACACAGACACATATCACACACACAGTCTGTACACAGACATATATCACACACACAGCCTGTATACAGACATACATCACACACACAGCCTGTACACAGACATATATATCATACACACAGTCTGTGCACAGATATATATCACACACACAGTCTGTACACAGACATATATCACACACACACAGCCTGTGCACAGACATATATCACACACACTGTCTGTGCACAGACATACATCACAAACACAGCCTGTACACAGACATATATATCATACACACAGTCTGTGCACAGACATATATCACACACACAGCCTGTACACAGAGATATATCACACACACAGCCTGTACACAGACATATATCACACACACAGCCCGTGCACAGACCTATATCACACACAGTCTGTACGCAGACATATACCATACACAGCCTGTACACAGATATATATCACACACAGAGACTGTACCCAGACTTATATCACACACAGAGACTGTACACAGACATATATCACACACACACACAGCCCGTACACAGACATTTATCACAAACACAGCCCGTAAACAGACATATATCAAACACACAACCTGTACACAGACATATATCACACTCAGAGACTGTACACAGATATATATCACTCACACAGAGTCTGTACACAGACATATATCACACACACACAGTCTGTACACAGATATATATCACACACACAGTCTGTACACAGACATATATCACACACACAGTCGGAACACAGACATACATCACACACAGAATATGTACACAGACATATATCACACACCAGCCTGTACACAGACATATATCACACACACAGTCTATACACAGACATATATCACAAACACAGTCTGTACACAGATATATATCACACACACACAGTCTGTACAGACATATATCACACACACACAGTCTTCACACAGACATATAGCACACACACAGTCTGTACACAGATATATATCCCACACACAGCCTGTACAGACATATATCACACAGAGATTGTACACAGATATATATCACACACACACAGATTGTACACAGACTTATGTCACACACACACAGTCTGTACACAGACATATATCACACACACACAGCCTGTACACAGACATATATCACACACAGAGACTGTACACAGACATATATCACACACACAGAATCTGTACACAGACATATATCACATATAGAGACTGTACACAGACATATATCACACACACAGCCCGTATACAGACATATATCACACACACTGTCTGTACACAGACATATATTACACACACAGTCTGTACGCAGACATATATTACACACACAGTCTTTACACAGACATATCACACACACACAGTCTGTACACAGATATATATCACACACACAGCCCGTACACAGAAATATACCACACACACACAGTCAGTACACAGACATACATCACACACACAGTCTGTACACAGATATATATCACACACACAGGCTGTACACAGATATATATCACACACACAGTCTGCACACAGACATATATCACACACACAGTCAGTACACAGACATATAGCACACAAACCGTCTGCACACAGACATATATCACACACACAGTCTGTACACAGACATATATCACACACACAGCCTGTACACAGACATATATCACACACACATCCTGTACACAGACCTATGTCACACAAACAGCCCCTACACAGACATATTTAACAAAACCAGTCTGTACACAGACATATATCACGCACACAGCCGGTACAGAGATATATCACATACACAGTCTGTACACAGACATATATCACACACACATCCTGTACACAGACATACATCACACACACAGTCTGTACACAGACATATATCACACACACACAGCCTGTACACAGGCATATATCATACACACACAGTCTGTACACAGACATATATCACACACACATCCTGTACACAGACATATGTCACACACACAGCCCGTACACAGACATATATCACAAACACAATCTGTACACAGACATATATCACACAGACAGTCTGTACACAGATATGTCACACACACAGCCCGTACACAGACATATATCACACACACAGACAGTACACAGACATATATCACACACACACAGCCTGTACACAGACATATATCACACACACAGCCTGTATACAGACATATATCACACACACAGTCTGTACACAGACATATATCACACACACAGTCTGCACACAGACATATATCACACACACACAGCCTGTACACAGACATATATATCATACACACAATCTGTGCACAGACATATATGACACACATAGCCTGTACACAGAGATATATCAAACACACAGCCTGTACAGAGACATATATCACACACACAGCCCGTGCACAGACCTATATCACACACAGTCTGTATGCAGACATATACCACACACAGCCTGTACCCAGACATATATCACACACAAAGACTGTACACAGACATATATCACATACACACAGCCCGTACACAGACATTTATCACACACACAGCCAGTAAACAGATATATATCAAACACACAACCTGTACACAGATATATATCACACACACAGTCTGTACACAGACATATATCACACACACAGTCTGTACACAGACATATATCACACACAGAGACTGTACACAGATGTATATCACTCACACAGAGTCTATACACAGACATATATCACACACAGAGTATGTACACAAACATATATCACACACACAGCCTGTACACAGACATATATCACACACACAGTCTGTACACAGACATATATCACAAACATAGTCTGTACACAGACATATGTCACACACACAGCCCGTACACAGACATACATGACACACACATCCTGTACACAGACATATGTCACACACACAGCCCGTACACAGACATATTCAACAAACACAGTCTGTACACAGACATATATCACACACACAGTCTGTACACAGACATATATCACACACACAGCCCGTACACAGACATACATCACACACACAGACTGTACACAGACATATATCACACACACAGCCTGTGCACAGTCATATATCACACAGAAAGTCTATACACAGACATATATCACAAACACACAGTCTGTACACAGACATATATCACACGCACACAGTCTGTAAACAGACATATATCACACACACAGTCTGTACACAGACATATATCACACACAGTCTGTATACAGACATATATCACACACAGTCTGTACACAGACATATCACACACACACAGTCTGTACACAGATATATATCACACACACAGCCCGTACACAGAAATATACCACACACACACAGTCAGTACACAGACATACATCACACACACAGTCTGTACACAGACATATATCACAAACACAGTCTGTACACAGACATATATCACACACACAGCCCGTGCACAGACATATATGACACACACATCCTGTACACAGACCTATATCACACACACAGCCCGTACACAGAAATATACCACACACACACAGTCAGTACACAGACATACATCACACACACAGTCTGTACACAGACATATATCACACACACAGGCTGTACACAGATATATATCACACACACAGTCTGTACACAGACATATATCACACACACAGTCAGTACACAGACATATAGCACATAAACAGTCTGTACACAGACATATATCACACACACAGTCTGTACACAGACATATATCACACACACATCCTGTACACAGACATATATCACACACACAGTCTGTACACAGACATATATCACACACACAGTCTGTACACAGACATATATCACACAAACAGTCTGGACACAGACATATATCACACACACAGCCTGTACGCAGATATATATCACACACACAGTCTGTACACAGACATATATCACACACACACACAGCCTGTACACAGACATATATCACACACACACAGTCTGTACACAGACATATATCACACACACAGCCTGTACACAGGCACATATCACACACACAGCCAGTACACAGACACATATCACACACATAGCCTGTACACAGACATATACCACACAGTCTGTACACAGACATATATCACACACACAGTCTGTATACAGGCATATATTCACACATAGTCTGTACACAGACATATATCACACACGCAGCCTGTCCACAGACATATATCACACACACAGCCTGTCCACAGACATATATCACACACACACATTCTGTACAAACACATACCACACACAGAGTCTGTACACAGACCTATATCACACACAGTCTGTACACAGACATATATCACACACGAAGTCTGTACACAGACATATATCACACACACACAGCCTGTACACAGACATATATCATACACACAGTCTGTACACGGACATATATCACACACACAATCTGTACACAGACATATATCACACACATGCACACACACACAGCCTGTACACAGACATATACCACACACACACAGTCTGCACACAGACATATATCACACACACATTATGTACACATACATATATCACACACACAGTCTGTACACATCCATATATCACACACACACAGGCTGTACACAGACATATATCACACACACAGTCTGTACACAGACATATATATCACACAGAGACTGTACACACACATATATCACACACACAGACTGCACACAGACATATATCACACACACAGCCCGTACACAGACATATACCACACACAGCCCGTACGCAGACATATATCACACACACAGTCTGTACACAGACATATATCACACACACAGCCCGTACACAGACATATATCACACACACACAGCCCTTACACAGACATATATCACACACACAGCCTGTACACAGGCATATATCACACACACAGCCTGTACACAGACTTATGTCACACACACAGCCTGTACACAGACATATATCACACACACAGTCTGTACACAGACATATATCACAAACACAGTCTGTACACAGACATATGTCACACACACAGCCCGTACACAGACATACATGACACACACATCCTGTACACAGACATATTTCACACACACAGCCCGTACACAGACATATTCAACAAACACAGTCTGTACACAGACATATATCACACACACAGTCTGTACACAGACATATATCACACACACAGCCCGTACACAGACATACATCACACACACAGACTGTACACAGACATATATCACACACACAGCCTGTGCACAGTCATATATCACACAGAAAGTCTATACACAGACATATATCACAAACACACAGTCTGTACACAGACATATATCACACGCACACAGTCTGTAAACAGACATATATCACACACACAGTCTGTACACAGACATATATCACACACAGTCTGTATACAGACATATATCACACACAGTCTGTACACAGACCTATCACACACACACAGTCTGTACACAGATATATATCACACACACAGCCCGTACACAGAAATATACCACACACACACAGTCAGTACACAGACATACATCACACACACAGTCTGTACACAGACATATATCACAAACACAGTCTGTACACAGACATATATCACACACACAGCCCGTGCACAGACATATATGACACACATATCCTGTACACAGACCTATATCACACACACAGCCCGTACACAGAAATATACCACACACACACAGTCAGTACACAGACATACATCACACACACAGTCTGTACACAGACATATATCACACACACAGGCTGTACACAGATATATATCACACACACAGTCTGTACACAGACATATATCACATACACAGTCAGTACACAGACATATAGCACATAAACAGTCTGTACACATACATATATCACACACACAGTCTGTACACAGACATATATCACACACACATCCTGTACACAGACATATATCACACACACAGTCTGTACACAGACATATATCACACACACAGTCTGTACAAAGACATATATCACACAAACAGTCTGGACACAGACATATATCACACACACAGCCTGAACGCAGATATATATCACACACACAGTCTGTACACAGACATATATCACACACACACACAGCCTGTACACAGACATATATCACACACACACAGTCTGTACACAGACATATATCACACACACAGCCTGTACACAGGCACATATCACACACACAGCCAGTACACAGACACATATCACACACATAGCCTGTACACAGACATATACCACACAGTCTGTACACAGACATATATCACATACACAGTCTGTATACAGGCATATATTCACACATAGTCTGTACACAGACATATATCACACACGCAGCCTGTCCACAGACATATATCACACACACAGCCTGTCCACAGACATATATCTCACACACACAGTCTGTACAAACACATACCACACACACAGTCTGTACACAGACCTATATCACACACAGTCTGTACACAGACATATATCACACACGAAGTCTGTACACAGACATATATCACACACACACAGCCTGTACACAGACATATATCATACACACAGTCTGTACACGTACATATATCACACACACAGTCTGTACACAGACATATATCACACACATACACACACACACAGCCTGTACACAGACATATACCACACACACACAGTCTGCACACAGACATATATCACACACACATTATGTACACATACATATATCACACACACAGTCTGTACACATCCATATATTACACACACACAGGCTGTACACAGACATATCTCACACACACAGTCTGTGCACAGACATATATATCACACAGAGACTGTACACACACATATATCACACACACAGACTGTACACAGACATATATCACACACACAGCCCGTACACAGACATATACCACACACAGCCCGTACACAGACATATATCACACACACAGTCTGTACACAGACATATATCACACACACAGCCCGTACACAGACATATATCACACACACACAGCCCTTACACAGACATATATCACACACACAGCCTGTACACAGGCATATATCACACACACAGCCTGTACACAGACTTATGTCACACACACAGCATGTACACAGACATATATCACACACACATCCTGTACACAGACATATGTCACACACACAGCCAGTACACAGACATATATCACAAACACAGTCTGTACACAGACATATATCACACACACAGTCTGTACACAGACATATATCACACACACAGCCTGTATACAGACATACATCAAACACACAGCCTGTACACAGACTTATATATCATACACACAGTCTGTGCACAGACATATATCACACACACAGTCTGTACACAGACATATATCACACACACACAGCCTGTACACAGACATATATCACACACACAGTCTGTGCACAGACATATATCACACACACAGCCTGTATACAGACATACATCACACACACAGCCTGTACACAGACATATATATCATACACACAGTCTGTGCACAGACATATATCACACACACAGCCTGTACACAGAGATATATCACACACACAGCCTGTACACAGACATACATCACACACACAGCCCGTGCACAGACCTATATCACAGACAGTCTGTACGCAGACATATACCACACACAGCCTGTACACAGATATATATCACACACAGAGACTGTACCCAGACATATATCACACACAGAGACTGTACACAGACATATATCACACACACACACAGCCCGTACACAGACATTTATCACAAACACAGCCCGTAAACAGACATATATCAAACACACAACCTGTACACAGACATATATCACACTCAGAGACTGTACACAGATATATATCACTCACACAGAGTCTGTACACAGACATATATCACACACACACAGTCTGTACACAGATATATATCACACACACAGTCTGTACACAGACATATATCACACACACAGTCGGTACACAGACATACATCACACACAGAATATGTACACAGACATATATCACACACCAGCCTGTACACAGACATATATCACACACACAGTCTATACACAGACATATATCACAAACACAGTCTGTACACAGACATATATCACACACACAGCCCGTGCACAGACATATATGACACACACATCCTGTACACAGACCTATGTCACACACACAGCCCGTACACAGACATATTTAACAAAAACAGTCTGAACACAGACATATATCACGCACGCAGTCGGTACACAGATATATCACACATGCAGTCTGTACACAGACATACATCACACACACAGACTGTGCACAGACATATATCACACACACAGTCTGTACACAGACATATATCACACACGCACAGCCTGTACACAGACATATATCATACACACAATCTGTACACAGATATATATCACACACACAGCCTGTATAGAGACATATATCACACACACAACCTGTACACAGACATATATATTACACACACAATCTGTGCACAGACATATATCACACACACAGTCTGGACACATACATATATCACACACAGTCTGTACACAGACATTATTCACACAACAGGCATATATCACACACACAGCCCTTACACAGACCTATATCACACACAGTCTGTACGCAGACATATACCACACACAGCCTGTACACAGATATATATCACAAACACACAGTCTGTACAGACATATATCACACACACACAGTCTTCACACAGACATATAGCACACACACAGTCTGTACACAGATATATATCCCACACACAGCCTGTACAGACATATATCACACAGAGATTGTACACAGATATATATCACACACACAGATTGTACACAGACTTATGTCACACACACACAGTCTGTACACAGACATATATCACACACACAGCCTGTACACAGACATATATCACACACAGAGACTGTACACAGACATATATCACACACACATAATCTGTACACAGACATATATCACATATAGAGACTGTACACAGACATATATCACACACACAGCCCGTATACAGACATATATCACACACACTGTCTGTACACAGACATATATTACACACACATCTGTACGCAGACATATATTACACACACAGTCTTTACACAGACATATCACACACACACAGTCTGCACACAGATATATATCACACACACAGCCCGTACACAGAAATATACCACACACACACAGTCAGTACACAGACATACATCACACACACAGTCTGTACACAGACATATATCACACACACAGGCTGTACACAGATATATATCACACACACAGACTGTACACAGACATATATCACACACACAGTCAGTACACAGACATATAGCACACAAACCGTCTGTACACAGACATATATCACACACACAGTCTGTACACAGACATATATCACACACACAGCCTGTACACAGACATATATCACACACACAGTCTGTACACAGATATATATCACACACACAGTCTGTACACAGACATATATCACACACACAGTCAGTACACAGGCATATATCACACACACAGTCTGTTCACAGACATATATCACACAAACAGTCTGGACACAGACATATATCACACACACAGCCTGTGCACAGTCATATATCACACAGAATGTCTATACACAGACATATATCACAAACACACAGTCTGTACACAGACATATATCACACGCACACAGTCTGTAAACAGACATATATCACACACACAATCTGTACACAGACATATATCACACACAGTCTGTATACAGACATATATCACACACAGTCTGTACACAGACATATCACACACACACAGTCTGTACACAGATATATATCACACACACAGCCCGTACAAAGAAATATACCACACACACACAGTCAGTACACAGACATACATCACACACACAGTCTGTACACAGACATATATCACACACACAGGCTGTACACAGATATATATCACACACACAGTCTGTACACAGACATATATCACACACACAGTCAGTACACAGACATATAGCACACAAACAGTCTGTACACAGCCATATATCACACACACAGTCTGTACACAGACATATATCACACACACAGCCTGTACACAGACATATATCACACACACAATCTGTACACAGACATATATCACACACACAGTCTGTACACAGACATATATCACACAAACAGTCTGGACACAGACATATATCACACACACAGCCGGTACGCAGATATATATCACACACACAGTCTGTACACAGACATATATCACACACACACACAGCCTGTACACAGACATATATCACACACACACAGTCTGTACACAGACATATATCACACACACAGCCTGTACACAGACACATATCACACACACAGCCAGTACACAGACACATATCACACACATCGCCTGTACACAGACATATACCACACAGTCTGTACACAGACATATATCACACACACAGTCTGTATACAGGCATATATTCACACATAGTCTGTACACAGACATATATCACACACGCAGCCTGTCCACAGACATATATCACACACACAGCCTGTCCACAGACATATATCACACACACACAGTCTGTACAAACACATACCACACACACAGTCTGTACACAGACCTATATCACACACAGTCTGTACACAGACATATATCACACACGAAGTCTGTACACAGACATATATCACACACACACAGCCTGTACACAGACATATATCATACACACAGCCTGTCCACAGACATATATCACACACACACAGTCTGTACAAACACATACCACACACACAGTCTGTACACGGACATATATCACACACACAGTCTGTACACAGACATATATCACACACATACACACACAACCACACAGCCTGTACACAGACATATACCACACACACACAGTCTGCACACAGACATATATCACACACACATTCTGTACACATACATATATCACACACACAGTCTGTACACATCCATATATCACACACACACAGGCTGTACACAGACATATATCACACACACAGTCTGTACACAGACATATATATCACACAGAGACTGTACACACACATATATCACACACACAGATTGTACACAGACATATATCACACACACAGCCCGTACACATACATATTACACACACAGCCCGTACACAGACATATATCACACACACAGTCTGTACACAGACATATATCACACACACAGCCCGTACACAGACATATATCACACACACACACAGCCCTTACACAGACATATATCACACACACAGCCTGTACACAGGCATATATCACACACACAGCCTGTACACAGACTTATGTCACACACACAGCCTGTACACAGACATATATCACACACACATCCTGTACACAGACATATGTCACACACACAGCCAGTACACAGACATATATCACAAACACAGTCTGTACACAGACATATATCACACACACAGTCTGTGCACAGACATATATCACACACACAGCCTGTATACAGACATACATCACACACACAGCCTGTACACAGACATATATATCATACACATAGTCTGTGCACAGACATATATCACACACACAGTCTGTACACAGACATATATCACACACACACAGCCTGTACACAGACATATATCACACACACAGTCTGTGCACAGACATATATCACACACACAGCCTGTATACAGACATACATCACACACACAGCCTGTACACAGACATATATATCATACACACAGTCTGTGCACAGACATATATCACACACACAGCCTGTACACAGAGATATATCACACACACAGCCTGTACACAGACATATATCACACACACAGCCCGTGCACAGACCTATATCACACACAGTCTGTACGCAGACATATACCACACACAGCCTGTACACAGATATATATCACACACAGAGACTGTACCCAGACATATATCACACACAGAGACTGTACACAGACATATATCACACACACACACAGCCCGTACACAGACATTTATCACAAACACAGCCCGTAAACAGACATATACCAAACACACAACCTGTACACAGACATATATCACACTCAGAGACTGTACACAGATATATATCACTCACACAGAGTCTGTACACAGACATATATCACACACACACAGTCTGTACACAGATATATATCACACACACAGTCTGTACACAGACATATATCACACACACAGTATGTACACAGACATACATCACACACAGAGTATGTACACAGACATATATCACACACCAGCCTGTACACAGACATATATCACACACACAGTCTGTACACAGACATATATCACAAACACAGTCTGTACACAGACATATATCACACACACAGCCCGTGCACAGACATATATGACACACACATCCTGTACACAGACCTATGTCACACACACAGCCCGTACACAGACATATTTAACAAAAACAGTCTGAACGCAGACATATATCACGCACGCAGTCGGTACACAGATATATCACACACGCAGTCTGTACACAGACATACATCACACACACAGACTGTGCACAGACATATATCACACACACAGCCTGTGCACAGACATATATCACACACACAGTCTGTACACAGACATATATCACACACGCACAACCTGTACACAGACATATATCATACACACAATCTGTACACAGATATATATCACACACACAGCCTGTATAGAGACATATATCACACACACAACCTGTACACAGACATATATATCACACACACAATCTGTGCACAGACATATATCACACACACAGTCTGGACACATACATATATCAAACACAGTCTGTACACAGACATTATTCACACACACAGACATATATCACACACACAGCCCTTACACAGACCTATATCACACACAGTCTGTACGAGGACATATACCACACACAGCCTGTACACATATATATTTCACACACACACAGTCTGTACAGACATATATCACACACACACAGTCTTCACACAGACATATAGCACACACACAGTCTGTACACAGATATATATCCCACACACAGCCTGTACAGACATATATCACACAGAGATTGTACACAGATATATATCACACACACAGATTGTACACAGACTTATGTCACACACACACAGTCTGTACACAGACATATATCACACACACAGCCTGTACACAGACATATATCACACACAGAGACTGTACACAGACATATATCACACACACAGAATCTTTACACAGACATATATCACATATAGAGATTGTACACAGACTTATATCACACACACAGCCCGTATACAGACATATATCACACACACTGTCTGTACACAGACATATATTACACACACAGTCTGTACGCAGACATATATTACACACACAGTCTGTACACAGACATATCACACACACACAGTCTGTACACAGATATATATCACACACACAGCCCGTACACAGAAATATACCACACACACACAGTCAGTACACAGACAAACATCACACACACAGTCTGTACACAGACATATATCACACACACAGGCTGTAAACAGATATATATCACACACACAGTCTGTACACAGACATATATCACACACACAGTCAATACACAGACATATAGCACACAAACCGTCTGTACACAGACATATATCACACACACAGTTTGTACACAGACATATATCACACACACAGCCTGTACACAGACATATATCACACACATAGCCTGTACACAGACATATACCACACAGTCTGTGCACAGACATATATCACACACACAGCCTGTATACAGACATACATCACACACACAGCCTGTACACAGACATATATATCATACACACAGTCTGTGCACAGACATATATCACACACACAGCCTGTACACAGAGATATATCACACACACAGCCTGTACACAGACATATATCACACACACAGCCCGTGCACAGACCTATATCACACACAGTCTGTACGCAGACATATACCACACACAGCCTGTACACAGATATATATCACACACAGAGACTGTACCCAGACATATATCACACACAGAGACTGTACACAGACATATATCACACACACACACAGCCCGTACACAGACATTTATCACAAACACAGCCCGTAAACAGACATATATCAAACACACAACCTGTACACAGACATATATCACACTCAGAGACTGTACACAGATATATATCACTCACACAGAGTCTGTACACAGACATATATCACACACACACAGTCTGTACACAGATATATATCACACACACAGTCTGTACACAGACATATATCACACACACAGTCTGTACACAGACATACATCACACACAGAGTATGTACACAGACATATATCACACACCAGCCTGTACACAGACATATATCACACACACAGTCTGTACACAGACATATATCACAAACACAGTCTGTACACAGACATATATCACACACACAGCCCGTGCACAGACATATATGACACACACATCCTGTACACAGACCTATGTCACACACACAGCCCGTACACAGACATATTTAACAAAAACAGTCTGAACACAGACATATATCACGCACGCAGTCGGTACACAGATATATCACACACGCAGTCTGTACACAGACATACATCACACACACAGACTGTGCACAGACATATATCACACACACAGCCTGTGCACAGACATATATCACACACACAGTCTGTACACAGACATATATCACACACGCACAACCTGTACACAGACATATATCATACACACAATCTGTACACAGATATATATCACACACACAGCCTGTATAGAGACATATATCACATACACAACCTGTACACAGACATATATATCACACACACAATCTGTGCACAGACATATATCACACACACAGTCTGGACACATACATATATCAAACACAGTCTGTACACAGACATTATTCACACACACAGACATGTATCACACACACAGCCCTTACACAGACCTATATCACACACAGTCTGTACGAGGACATATACCACACACAGCCTGTACACATATATATTTCACACACACACAGTCTGTACAGACATATATCACACACACACAGTCTTCACACAGACGTATAGTACACACACAGTCTGTACACAGATATATATCCCACACACAGCCTGTGCAGACATATATCACACAGAGATTGTACACAGATATATATCACACACACAGATTGTACACAGACTTATGTCACACACACACAGTCTGTACACAGACATATATCACACACACGGCCTGTACACAGACATATATCACACACAGAGACTGTACACAGACATATATCACACACACACAGTCTGTACGCAGACATATATCACACACACAGTCTGTACACAGACATATATCATACACACAGCCAGTCCACAGACATATATCACACACACAGAATCTGTACCCAGACATATATCTTGCATAGAGACTGTACACAGACATATATCACACACACAGCCCGTATACAGACATATATCACACACACTGTCTGTACACAGACATATATTACACACACAGTCTGTACAGAGACATATATCACACAGACAGTCTGTACACAGACATATATCACACACACACACAGTCTGTACACAAACATATATCACACACACACACAGTCTGTACACAGACATATATCACACACACAGCCTGTACACAGACACATATCACACACACAGCCAGTACAAAGACATATATCGCACACATAGCCTGTGCACATACATATACCACACAGTCTGTACACAGACATATATCACACACACAGTCTGTATACAGGCATATATAGCACACATAGTCTGTACACAGACATATATCACACACACAGCCTGTCCACAGACATATATCACACACACAACCTGTCCACAGACATATATCACACACACACAGTCTGTACAGACATATACCACACACACAGTCTGTACACAGACCTATATCACACACACAGTCTGTGCACAGACATATATCACACACACAGCCTGTATACAGACATACATCACACACACAGCCTGTACACAGACATATATCACACACACAGTCTGTACACAGACATATATCACACACACAGTCAGTACACAGACATATATCACACACGCAGTCTGTTCACAGACATATATCACACAAACAGTCTGGACACAGACATATATCACACACACAGCCTGTACGCAGACATATATCACACACACAGTCTGTTAACAGACATATATCACACACACACACAGCCTGTACACAGACATATATCACACACACACAGTCTGTACACAGACATATATCACACACACAGCCTGTACACAGACACATATCACACACACAGCCAGTACAGAGACACATATCACACACATAGCCTGTACACAGACATATACCACACAGTCTGTACACAGACATATATCACACACACAGTCTGTATACAGGCATATATAGCACACATAGTCTGTACACAGACATATATCACACACGCAGCCTGTCCACATACATATATCACACACACAGCCTGTCCACAGGCATATATCACACACACACAGTCTGTACAAACACATACCACACACACAGTCTGTACACAGACCTATATCACACACAGTCTGTACACAGACGTATATCACACACGAAGTATGTACACAGACATATATCACACACACACAGCCTGTACACAGACATATATCATATACACAGTCTGTACACGGACATATATCACACACACACACAGTCTGTACACAGGCATATATCACACACACACACACACACAGCCTGTACACAGACATATACCACACACACACAGTCTGCACACAGACATATATCACACACACAGTCTGTACACATACATATATCACACACACAGTCTGTACACATCCATATATCACACACACACAGGCTGTACACAGACATATATCACGCACACAGTCTGTACACAGACATATATATCACACAGAGACTGTACACACACATATATCACACACACAGACTGTACACAGACATATATCACACACACAGCCCGTACACAGACATATACCACACACAGCCCGTACACAGACATATATCACACACACAGTCTGTACACAGACATATATCACACACACAGCCCGAACACAGACATATATCACACACATACAGCCCTTACACAGACATATATCACACACACAGCCTGTACACAGGCTTATATCACACACACAGCCTGTACACAGAGATATATCACACACACAGCCTGTACACAGACATATATCACACACACAGCCCGTGCACAGACCTATATCACACACAGTCTGTACGCAGACATATACCACACACAGCCTGTACACAGATATATATCACACACAGAGACTGTACCCAGGCATATATCACACACAGAGACTGTACACAGACATATATCACACACACACACAGCCCGTACACAGACATTTATCACAAACACAGCCCGTAAACAGACATATATCAAACACACAACCTGTGCACAGACATATATCACACTCAGAGACTGTACACAGATATATATCACTCACACAGAGTCTGTACACAGACATATATCACACACACACAGTCTGTACACAGATATATATCACACACACAGTCTGTACACAGACATATATCACACACACAGTCTGTACACAGACATACATCACACACAGAGTATGTACACAGACATATATCACACACCAGCCTGTACACAGACATATATCACACACACAGTCTGTACACAGACATATATCACAAACACAGTCTGTACACAGACATATATCACACACACAGCCCGTGCACAGACATATATGACACACACATCCTGTACACAGACCTATGTCACACACACAGCCCGTACACAGACATATTTAACAAAAACAGTCTGAACGCAGACATATATCACGCACGCAGTCGGTACACAGATATATCACACACGCAGTCTGTACACAGACATACATCACACACACAGACTGTGCACAGACATATATCACACACACAGCCTGTGCACAGACATATATCACACACACAGTCTGTACACAGACATATATCACACACGCACAACCTGTACACAGACATATATCATACACACAATCTGTACACAGATATATATCACACACACAGCCTGTATAGAGACATATATCACATACACAACCTGTACACAGACATATATATCACACACACAATCTGTGCACAGACATATATCACACACACAGTCTGGACACATACATATATCAAACACAGTCTGTACACAGACATTATTCACACACACAGACATATATCACACACACAGCCCTTACACAGACCTATATCACACACAGTCTGTACGAGGACATATACCACACACAGCCTGTGCACATATATATTTCACACACACAGTCTGTACAGACATATATCACACACACACAGTCTTCACACAGACGTATAGTACACACACAGTCTATACACAGATATATATCCCACACACAGCCTGTACAGACATATATCACACAGAGATTGTACACAGATATATATCACACACACAGATTGTACACAGACTTATGTCACACACACACAGTCTGTACACAGACATATATCACACACACGGCCTGTACACAGACATATATCACACACAGAGACTGTACACAGACATATATCACACACACACAGTCTGTACGCAGACATATATCACACACACAGTCTGTACACAGACATATATCATACACACAGCCAGTCCACAGACATATATCACACACACAGAATCTGTACACAGACATATATCTTGCATAGAGACTGTACACAGACATATATCACACACACAGCCCGTATACAGACATATATCACACACACTGTCTGTACACAGACATATATTACACACACAGTCTGTACAGAGACATATATCACACAGACAGTCTGTACACAGACATATATCACACACACACACAGTCTGTACACAAACATATATCACACACACACACAGTCTGTACACAGACATATATCACACACACAGCCTGTACACAGACACATATCACACACACAGCCAGTACAAAGACATATATCACACACATAGCCTGTGCACATACATATACCACACAGTCTGTACACAGACATATATCACACACACAGTCTGTATACAGGCATATATAGCACACATAGTCTGTACACAGACATATATCACACACACAGCCTGTCCACAGACATATATCACACACACAACCTGTCCACAGACATATATCACACACACACAGTCTGTACAGACATATACCACACACACAGTCTGTACACAGACCTATATCACACACACAGTCTGTGCACAGACATATATCACACACACAGCCTGTATACAGACATACATCACACACACAGCCTGTACACAGACATATATCACACACACAGTCTGTACACAGACATATATCACACACACAGTCAGTACACTGACATATATCACACACGCAGTCTGTTCACAGACATATATCACACAAACAGTCTGGACACAGACATATATCACACACACAGCCTGTACGCAGACATATATCACACACACAGTCTGTTAACAGACATATATCACACACACACACAGCCTGTACACAGACATATATCACACACACACAGTCTGTACACAGACATATATCACACACACAGCCTGTACACAGACACATATCACACACACAGCCAGTACAGAGACACATATCACACACATAGCCTGTACACAGACATATACCACACAGTCTGTACACAGACATATATCACACACACAGTCTGTATACAGGCATATATAGCACACATAGTCTGTACACAGACATATATCACACACGCAGCCTGCCCACATACATATATCACACACACAGCCTGTCCACAGGCATATATCACACACACACAGTCTGTACAAACACATACCACACACACAGTCTGTACACAGACCTATATCACACACAGTCTGTACACAGACGTATATCACACACGAAGTATGTACACAGACATATATCACACACACACAGCCTGTACACAGACATATATCATATACACAGTCTGTACACGGACATATATCACACACACACACAGTCTGTACACAGGCATATATCACACACACACACACACACAGCCTGTACACAGACATATACCACACACACACAGTCTGCACACAGACATATATCACACACACAGTCTGTACACATACATATATCACACACACAGTCTGTACACATCCATATATCACACACACACAGGCTGTACACAGACATATATCACGCACACAGTCTGTACACAGACATATATATCACACAGAGACTGTACACACACATATATCACACACACAGACTGTACACAGACATATATCACACACACAGCCCGTACACAGACATATACCACACACAGCCCGTACACAGACATATATCACACACACAGTCTGTACACAGACATATATCACACACACAGCCCGAACACAGACATATATCACACACACACAGCCCTTACACAGACATATATCACACACACAGCCTGTACACAGGCTTATATCACACACACAGCCTGTACACAGACTTATGTCACACACACAGCCTGTACACAGACATATATCACACACACATCCTGTACACAGACATATGTCACACACACAGCCAGTACACAGACATATATCACAAACACAGTCTGTACACAGACATATATCACACACACAGTCTGTACACAGACATATATCACACACACGGCCTGTATACAGACATACATCACACACACAGCCTGTACACAGACATATATATCATACACACAGTCTGTGCACAGACATATATAACACACACAGTCTGTACACAGACATATATCACACACACACAGCCTGTACACAGACATATATTACACACACAGTCTTTACACAGACATATATCACACACACAGCCCGTGCACAGACCTATATCACACACAGTCTGTACGCAGACATTTACCACACACAGCCTGTACACAGATATATATCACACACAGAGACTGTACCTAGACATATATCACACACAGAGACTGTACACAGACATATATCACACACACACACAGCCCGTACACAGACATTTATCACAAACACAGCCCGTAAACAGACATATATCAAACACACAACCTGTACACAGACATATATCACACTCAGAAACTGTACACAGATATATATCACTCACACAGAGTCTGTACACAGACATATATCACACACACACAGTCTGTACACAGATATATATCACACACACAGTCTGTACACAGACATATATCACACACACAGTCTGTACACAGACATACATCTCACACAGAGTATGTACACAGACATATATCACACACCAGCCTGTACACAGACATATATCACACACACAGTCTGTACACAGACATATATCACAAACACAGTCTGTACACAGACATATATCACACACACAGCCCGTACACAGACATATATGACACACACATCCTGTACACAGACCTATGTCACACACACAGCCCGTACACAGACATATTTAACAAAAACAGTCTGAACACAGACATATATCACGCACGCAGTCGGTACACAGATATATCACACACACAGTCTGTACACAGACATACATCACACACACAGACTGTGCACAGACATATATCACACACACAGCCTGTGCACATACATATATCACACACACAGTCTGTACACAGACATATATCACAAACGCACAGCCTGTACACAGACATATATCATACACACAATCTGTACACAGATATATATCACACACACAGCCTGTATAGAGACATATATCACACACACAACCTGTACACAGACATATATATCACACACACAATATGTGCACAGACATATATCACACACACAGTCTGGACACATACATATATCACACACAGTCTGTACACAGACATTATTCACACACACAGACATATATCACACACACAGCCCTTACAGAGACCTATATCACACACAGTCTGTACGCAGACATATACCACACACAGCCTGTACACAGATATATATCACACACACACAGTCTGTACAGACATATATCACACACACACAGTCTTCACACAGACGTATAGTACACACACAGTCTGTACACAGATATATATCCCACACACAGCCTGTACAGACATATATCACACAGAGATTGTACACAGATATATATCACACACACAGATTGTACACAGACTTATGTCACACACACACAGTCTGTACACCGACATATATCACACACACGGCCTGTACACAGACATATATCACACACAGAGACTGTACACAGACATATATCACACACACACAGTCTGTACGCAGACATATATCACACACACAGTCTGTACACAGACATATATCATACACACAGCCAGTCCACAGACATATAGCACACACACAGAATCTGTACACAGACATATATCTTGCATAGAGACTGTACACAGACATATATCACACACACAGCCCGTATACAGACATATATCACACACACTGTCTGTACACAGACATATATTACACACACAGTCTGTACAGAGACATATATCACACAGACAGTCTGTACACAGACATATATCACACACACACACAGTCTGTACACAAACATATATCACACACACACACAGTCTGTACACAGACATATATCACACACACAGCCTGTACACAGACACATATCACACACACAGCCAGTACAAAGACATATATCACACACATAGCCTGTGCACATACATATACCACACAGTCTGTACACAGACATATATCACACACTCAGTCTGTATACAGGCATATATAGCACACATAGTCTGTACACAGACATATATCACACACACAGCCTGTCCACAGACATATATCACACACACAACCTGTCCACAGACATATATCACACACACACAGTCTGTACAGACATATACCACACACACAGTCTGTACACAGACCTATATCACACACAGTCTGTAAACAGACATATATCACACACGAAGTCTGTACACAGACATATATAACACACACACAGCCTGTACACAGATATATATCATACACACAGTCTGTACACGGACATATATCACACACAGTCTGTACACAGACATATATCACACACACACACACACACACACACACACAGCCTGTACACAGACATATATCACACACACAGCCCGTACACAGATATATATCACACACACACAGCCCTTACACAGATATATATCACACACACAGCCTGTACACAGGCATATATCACATACACAGCCTGTACACAGACTTATGTCACACACACAGCCTGTACACAGGCATATATCACACACACATCCTGTACACTGACATATGTCACACACACAGCACGTACACAGACATATATCACAAACAACAGTCTGCACACAGACATATATCACACAGACAGTTTGTACACAGATATATCACACACACAGCCCGTACACAGACATACATCACACACACAGACAGTACACAGACATATATCACACACACAGCCTGTGCACAGACATATATCACACACACAGTCTGTACACATACATATATCACACACACACAACCTGTACACAGACATATATCACACACACAGTCTATACACAGACATATATCACACACACAGCATGTATACAGACATATATCACACACACACAGTCTGTACACAGACATATATCACACACACAGCCTGTATACAGACATATATCACACACACAGCCTGTACACAGACATATATATCATACACACAGTCTGTGCACAGACATACATGACACACACAGCCTGTACACAGAGATATATCAAACACACAGCCTGTACACAGACATATATCACAAACACAGCCCGTGCACAGACCTATATCACACACAGTCTGTACGCAGACATAAACCACACACAGCCTGTACACAGATATATATCACACACAGAGACTGTACCCAGACATATATCACACACAGAGACTGTACACAGACATATATCACACACACACAGCCCGTACACATACATTTATCACACACACAGCCCGTAAACAGACATATATCAAACACACAACCTGTACACAGGCATATATCACACACACAGCCTGTACACAGACTTATGTCACACACACAGCCTGTACACAGACATATATCACACACACATCCTGTACACAGACATATGTCACACACACAGCCAGTACACAGACATATATCACAAACACAGTCTGTGCACAGACATATATCACACACACAGTCTGTACACAGACATATATCACACACACAGCCTGTATACAGACATACATCACACACACAGCCTGTACACAGACATATATATCATACACACAGTCTGTGCACAGACATATATCACACACACAGTCTGTACACAGACATATATCACACACACACAGCCTGTACACAGACATATATCACACACACAGTCTGTGCACAGACATATATCACACACACAGCCTGTATACAGACATACATCACACACACAGCCTGTACACAGACATATATATCATACACACAGTCTGTGCACAGACATATATGACACACACAGCCTGTACACAGAGATATATCACACACACAGCCTGTACACAGACATATATCACACACACTGCCCGTGCACAGACCTATATCACACACAGTCTGTACGCAGACATATACCACACACAGCCTGTACACAGATATACATCACACAGGGAGACTGTACCCAGACATATATCACACACAGAGACTGTACACAGACATATATCACACACACACACAGCCCGTACACAGACATTTATCAAAAACACAGCCCGTAAACAGACATATATCAAACACACAACCAGTACACAGACATATATCACACTCAGAGACTGTACACAGATATATATCGTTCACACACAGTCTGTACACAGATATATATCACACACACAGTCTGTACACAGACATATATCACACACACAGTCTGTACACAGACATACATCACACACGGAGTATGTACACAGACATATATCACACACCAGCCTGTACACAGACATATATCACACACACAGTCTGTACTCAGACATATATCACAAACACAGTCTGTACACAGACATATATCACACACACAGCCCGTACACAGACATATATGACACACACATCCTGTACACAGACCTATGTCACACACACAGCCCGTACACAGACATATTTAACAAAAACAGTCTGAACACAGACATATATCACGCACGCAGTCGGTACACAGATATATCACACACGCAGTCTGTACACAGACATACATCACACACACAGACTGTGCACAGACATATATCACACACACAACCTGTGCACAGACATATATCACACACACAGTCTGTACACAGACATATATCACACACGCACAGCCTGTACACAGACATATATCATACACACAATCTGTACACAGATATATATCACACACACAGCCTGTATAGAGACATATATCACACACACAACCTATACACAGACATATATATAACACACACAATCTGTGCACAGACATATATCACACACACAGTCTGGACACATACATATATCACACACAGTCTGTACACAGACATTATTCACACACACAGACATATATCACACACACAGCCCTTACACAGACCTATATCACACACAGTCTGTACGCAGACATATACCACACACAGCCTGTACACAGATATATATCACACACACACAGTCTGTACAGACATATATCCCACACACAGCCTGTACAGACATATATCACACAGAGATTGTACACAGATATATATCACACACACAGATTGTACACAGACTTATGTCACACACACACAGTCTGTACACAGACATATATCACACACACAGCCTGTACACAGACATATATCACACACAGAGACTGTACACAGACATATATCACACACACACAGTCTGTACGCAGACATATATCACACACACAGTCTGTACACAGACATATATCATACACACAGCCAGTCCACATACATATATCACACACACAGAATCTGTACACAGACATATATCACACATAGAGACTGTACACAGACATATATCACACACACAGCCCGTATACAGACATATATCACACACACTGTCTGTACACAGACATATATTACACACACAGTCTGTACAGAGACATATATCACACAGACAGTCTGTACACAGACATATATCACACACACACACAGTCTGTACACAAACATATATCACACACACACACAGTCTGTACACAGACATATATCACACACACAGCCTGTACACAGACACATATCACACACACAGCCAGTACAAAGACATATATCACACACATAGCCTGTGCACAGACATATACCACACAGTCTGTACACAGACATATATCACACACACAGTCTGTATACAGGCATATATAGCACACATAGTCTGTACACAGACATATATCACACACACAGCCTGTCCACAGACATATATCACATACACAACCTGTCCACAGACATATATCACACACACACAGTCTGTACAGACATATACCACACACACAGTCTGTACACAGACCTATATCACACACAGTCTGTACACAGACATATATCACACACGAAGTCTGTACACAGACATATATAACACACACACAGCCTGTACACAGATATATATCATACACACAGTCTGTACACGGACATATATCACACACACAGTCTGTACACAGACATATCACACACACACACACACACACACACACAGCCTGTACACAGACATATATCACACGCACAGCCCGTACACAGACATATATCACACACACACAGCCCTTACACAGATATATATCACACACACAGCCTGTACACATGCATATATCACATACACAGCCTGTACACAGACTTAAGTCACACACACAGCCTGTACACAGGCATATATCACACACACATCCTGTACACAGACATATGTCACACACACAGCCCGCACACAGACATATATCACAAACAACAGTCTGTACACAGACATATATCACACAGACTGTTTGTACACAGATATATCACACACACAGCCCGTACACAGACATACATCACACACACAGACAGTACACAGACATATATCACACACACAGCCTGTGCACAGACATATATCACACACACAGTCTGTACACAGACATATATCACACACACACAACCTGTACACAGACATATATCACACACACAGTCTGTACACAGACATATATCACACACACAGCCTGTATACAGACATATATCACACACACAGTCTGTACACAGACATATATCACACACACAGCCTGTATACAGACATACATCACACACACAGCCTGTACACAGACATATATATCATACACACAGTCTGTGCGCAGACATATATGACACACACAGACTGTACACAGAGATATATCAAACACACAGCCTGTACACAGACATATATCACACACACAGCCCGTGCACAGACCTATATCACACACAGTCTGTACGCAGACATATACCACACACAGCCTGTACACAGATATATATCACACACAGAGACTGTACCCAGACATATATCACACACAGAGACTGTACACAGACATATATCACACACACACAGCCCGTACACAGACATTTATCACACACACAGCCCGTAAATAGACATATATCAAACACACAACCTGTACACAGATATATCACACACACACAGTCTGTACACAGACATATATCACACACACAGTCTGTACACAGACATATATCACACACAGAGACTGTACACAGATGTATATCACTCACACAGAGTCTGTACACAGACATATATCGCACACACAGTCTGTACACAGATATATATCACACACACAGAGTATGTACACAGACATATATCACACACACAGCCTGTACACAGACATATATCACACACACAGTATGTACACAGACATATATCACACACACAACCCGTACACAGACATATATGACACACACAGTCTGTACACAGACATATATCACACACACACAACCTGTACACAGACATATATCACACACACAGTCTGTACACAGACATATATCACACACACAGCCTGTATACAGACATATATCACACACACAGTCTGTACACAGACATATATCACACACACAGCCTGTATACAGACATATATCACACACACAGCCTGTACACGGACATATATATCATACATACAGTCTGTGCACAGACATATATGACACACACAGCCAGTACACAGAGATATATCAAACACACAGCCTGTACACAGACATATATATCATACATATGGTCTGTGCACAGACATATATGACACACACAGCCAGTACACAGAGATATATCAAACACACAGCCTGTACACAGACATATATCACACACACAGCCCGTGCACAGACCTATATCACACACAGTCTGTACGCAGACATATACCACACACAGCCTGTACACAGATATATATCACACACAGAGACTGTACACAGACATATAGCACACACACACAGCCCGTACACAGACATTTATCACACACACAGCCCGTAAACAGACATATATCAAACACACAACCTGTACACAGATATATATCACACACACAGTCTGTACACAGACATATATCACACACACAGTTTGTACACAGACATATATCACACACAGAGACTGTACATAGATGTATATCACTCACACAGAGTCTGTACACAGACATATATCGCACACACAGTCTGTACACAGATATATATCACACACACAGAGTATGTACACAGACATATATCACACACACAGCCTGTACACAGACATATATCACACACACAGTCTGTACACAGACATATATCACACACACAGCCCGTACACAGACATATATGACACACACATTCTGCTCACAGACCTATGTCACACAAACAGCCCGTACACAGACATATTTAACAAAAACAGTCTGTACACAGACATATATCACGCACACAGCCGGTACACAGATATATCACACACACAGTCTGTACACAGACATACATCACACACACAGACTGTACACAGACATATATCACACACACAGCCTGTGCACAGATATATATCACACACACAATCTGTACACAGACATATATCACACACGCACAGCCTGTACACAGACATATATCATACACACAATCTGTACACAGATATATATCACACACACAGCCTGTATTGAGACATATATCACACAAACAACCTGTACACAGACATATATATCACACACACAATCGGTGCACAGACATATATCACATACACAGTCTGGACACATACATAGATCACACACAGTCTGTATACATACATATATCACACACACAGTCTGTACACAGACATATATCACAAACACAGTCTGTACACAGACATATATCACACACACAGCCCGTACACAGACATATATGACACACACATCCTGTACACAGACCTATGTCACACACACAGCCCGTACACAGACATATTTAACAAACACAGCCTGTACACAGACATATCACACACACAGCCCGTACACAGACATATAACACACACACATCCTGTACACAGACATATATCACACACACAGCCCGTACACAGACATATATCAAACACACAACCTGTACACAGATATATATCACACACACAGTCTGTACACAGACATATATCACACACACAGCCTGTACACAGACATACATCACACACACAGACTGTACACAGACATATATCACACACACAGCCTGTGCACAGTCATATATCACACACAAAGTCGATACACAGACATATATCACAAACACACAGTCTGTACACAGACATATATCACACGCACACAGTCTGTAAACAGACATATATCACACACACAGTCTGTACACAGACATATATCACACACAGTCTGTACACAGACATATCACACACACACAGTCTGTACACAGACATATATCACACACACAGCCCGTACACAGAAATATACCACACACACAGTCAGTACACAGACATATATCACACACACAGTCTGTACACAGACATATATCACACACACAGTCTGTACACAGACATATATCACACACACAGCCTGTACACAGACATATATCACACACAGTCTGTACACAGACATATATCACACACACAGTCTGTACACAGACATATATCACACACAACGTCAGTACACAGACATATATCACACACACAGTCTGTTCACAGACATATATCACACACACACAGTCTGTACAGACATATACCACACACACAGTCTGTACACAGACCTATATCACACACAGTCTGTACACAGACATATATCACACACGAAGTCTGTACACAGACATATATCACACACACACAGCCCGTACACAGACATTTATCACACACACAGCCTGTAAACAGACATATATCAAACATACGACCTGTACACAGATATATATCACACACACAGTCTGTACACAGACATATATCACACACACAGTCTGTACACAGACATATATCACACACAGAGACTGTACACAGATGTATATCACTCACACAGAGTCTGTACACAGACATATATCGCACACACAGTCTGTACACAGATATATATCACACACACAGAGTATGTACACAGACATATATCACACACACACAGCCCGTACACAGACATTTATCACACACACAGCCTGTAAACAGACATATATCAAACACACAACCTGTACACAGATATATATCACACACACAGCCCGTACACAGACATATATGACACACACATCCTGTTCACAGACATATATCACACACACACACACACACAGCCTGTACACAGACATATACCAGACACAGCCCGTACACAGACATATATCACACACACAGTCTGTACACAGACATACATCACACACACAGACTGTACACAGACATATATCACACACACAGTCTGTACACAGACATATATCACACACACACACACACACACACAGCCTGTACACAGACATATACCAGACACAGCCCGTACACAGACATATATCACACACACAGTCTGTACACAGACATATATCACACACACAGCCCGTACACCGACATATATCACACACACACACAGCCCTTACACAGACATATATCACACACACAGCCTGTACACAGGCATATATCACACACACAGCCTGTACACAGACATATATCACACACACATTCTGTTCACAGACATATATCACACACACACAGTCTGTACAGACATATGCCACACACACAGTCGGTACACAGACCTATATCACACACAGTCTGTACACAGACATATATCACACACGTAGTCTGTACACAGACATATATAACACACACACAGCCTGTACACAGACATATATGTTACACACAGTCTGTACACGGAAATATATCACACACACAGTCTGTACACAGACATATATCACACACACACACACACACACACACAGCCTGTACACAGACATATACCAGACGCAGCCCGTACACAGACATATATCACACACACAGTCTGTACACAGACATATATCACACACACAGCCCGTACACAGACATATATCACACACACACAGCCCTTACACAGACATATATCACACACACAGCCTGTACACAGGCATATATCACACACACAGCCTGTACACAGACTTATGTCACACACACAGCCTGTACACAGACATATGTCACACACACAGCCCGTACACAGACATATATCACACACAACAGTCTGTACACAGACATATATCACACAGACAGTCTGTACACAGATATATCACACACACAGCCCGTACACAGACATACATCACACACACAGACAGTACACAGACATATATCACACACACAGCCTGTGCACAGACATATATCACACACACAGTCTGTACACAGCCATATATCACACACACACAGCCTGTACACAGACATATATCACACACACAATCTGTACACAGACATATATCACACACACAGCCTGTATACAGACATATATCACACACACAGTCTGTACACAGACATATATCACACACACAGCCTGTATACAGACATATATCACACACACAGCCTGTACACAGACATATATATCATGCACACAGTCTGTGCACAGACACATATGACACACAGAGCCTGTATACAGAGATATATCAAACACACAGCCTGTACACAGACATATATCACACACACAGCCCGTGCACAGACCTATATCACACACAGTCTGTACGCAGACATATACCACACACAGCCTGTACACAGATATATATCACACACAGAGACTGTACCCAGACATATATCACACACAGAGACTGTACACAGACATATATCACACACACACAGCCCGTACACAGACATTTATCACACACACAGCCCGTAAACAGACATATATCAAACACACAACCTGTAGACAGATATATATCACACACACAGGCTGTACACAGACATATATCACACACACAGTCTGTACACAGACATATATCACACACAGAGACTGTACACAGATGAATATCACTCACACAGAGTCTGTACACAGACATATATCGCACACACACAGTCTGTACACAGATATATATCACACACACAGTCTGTACACAGACATATATCACACACTCAATCTGTACACAGACATATATCACACACAGAGTATGTACACAGACATATATCACACACACAGCCTGTACACAGACATATATCACACACACAGTCTGTACACAGACATATATCACACACACAGCCCGTACACAGACATATATGACACACACATCGTGTACACAGACCTATGTCACACAAACAGCCCGTACACAGACATATTTAACAAAAACAGTCTGTACACAGACATATATCACGCACACAGCCGGTACACAGATATATCACACACACAGTCTGTACACAGACATACATCACACACACAGACTGTACACAGACATATATCACACACACAGCCTGTACACAGATATATATCACACACACACAGTCTGTACAGACATATATCACACACACACAGTCTGTACACAGATATATAGCACACACACAGTCTGTACACATATATATATCCCACACACAACCTGTACAGACATATATCACACAGAGATTGTACACAGATATATATCACACACACAGCCTGTACACAGACTTATGTCACAAACACACAGTCTGTACACAGACATATATCACACACACAGTCTGTACACAGACATATATCACACACACAGTCTGTACGCAGACATATATCACACACACAGCCCGTACACAGAAAGATACCACACACACACAGTCTGCACACAGATATATATCACACACACTCAGCCTGTACTCTGACATATATCACACACACAGTCTGTATACAGATATATATCACACACACAGCCCGTACACAGACATATTTCAAAGACACAACCTGTACACAGATATATATCACACACACAGTCTGTACACAGACATAAATCACACACACAGTCTGTACACAGACATATATCATACACACAGTCTGTACACAGACATATATCACAAACACAGCCTGTACGCAGACATATATCACACACACAGTCTGTACACAGACATATATCACACTCACAGTCTGTACACAGACATATATCACACACACAGTCTGTACACAGACATATATCACACACACAGCCTGTACACAGACACATATCACACACACAGCCAGTACACAGACATATATCACACACATAGCCTGTACACAGACATATACCACACAGTCTGTACACAGACATATATCACACACTCAGGCTGTATACAGACATATATAGCACACATAGTCTGTACACAGACATATATCACACACACAGCCTATCCACAGACATATATCACACACACAGCCTGTCCACAGACATATATCACACACACACACAGTCTGTACAGACATATACCACACACACAGTCTGTACACAGACATAAATCACACACACAGTCTGTACACAGACCTATATCACACACAGTCTGTACACAGACATATATCACACACGAAGTCTGTACACAGACATATATCACACACACACAGCCTGTACACAGACATATATCATACACACAGTCTGTACACGGACATATATCACACACACAGTCTGTACACAGACATATATCACACACACACACACACACACACACAGCCTGTACACAGACATATACCACACACACACAGTCTGCACACAGACATATATCACACACACAGTCTGTACACATACATATATCACACACACAGTCTGTACACATCCATATATCACACACACAGTCTGTACACAGACAGAAATATCTGACAGAGACTGTACACAAACATATATCACACTCACAATCTGTACACAGACATATATCACACACACAGCCCGTACACAGACATATACCACACACAGCCCGTACACAGACATATATCACACACACAGTCTGTACACAGACATATATCACACACACAGCCTGCACACAGACTTATGTCACACACACAGCCTGTACACAGACATATATCACACACACAGCCTGTACACATACATATATCACACACACAGTCTGTACACAGACAAATATCACACACACAGACAGTAAACAGACATATATCACACACACAGTCTGTTCACAGACATATATCACACACACAGTCTGGACACAGACATATATCACACACACAGCCTGTACGCAGACATATATCACACACACAGTCTGTACACAGACATATATCACACTCACAGTCTGTACACAGACATATATCACACACACAGTCTTTACACAGACATATATCACACACACAGTCTGTGCACAGACATATATCACACACGCTGTCAGTACACAGACATATTTCACACACACAGTCTGTACACAGACATATATCACACACACAGCCTGTACACAGACATGTATCACACACACAGTCTGTACACAGACATATATCACACACACACAGCCTGTGCACAGACATATATCACACACACAGTCTGTACACAGACATATATCACACACACAGCCTGTATACAGACATATATCACACACACAGCCTGTACACAGACATATATATCATACACACAGTCTGTGCACAGACATATATGACACACACAGCCTGTACACAGAGATATATCACACACACAGCCTGTACACAGATAAATATCACACACACAGCCCGTGCACAGACCTATATCACACACATTCTGCACGCAGACATATACCACACACAGCCTGTACACAGATATATATCACACACAGAGACTGTACCCAGACATATATCACACACAGAGACTGTACACAGACATATATCACACACACAGCCCGTACACAGACATTTATCAGAAACACAGCCCGTAAACAGACATATATCAAACACACAACCTGTACACATATATATCACACACACAGTCTGTACACAGACATATATCACACACACAGTCTGTACACAGACATATATCACACTCAGAGACTGTACACAGATATATATCACTCACACAGAGTCTGTACACAGACACATATCGCACACACACAGTCTGTACACAGATATATATCACACACACAGTCTGTACACAGACATATATCACACGCACAGTCTGTACACAGACATATATCACACACAGAGTATGTACATAGACATATATCACACACACAGCCTGTACACAGAAATATATCGCACACACAGTCTGTACACAGATATATATCACAAACACAGTCTGTACACAGACATATATCACACACACAGCCCGTACACAGACATATGTGACACACACATCCTGTACACAGACCTATGTCACACACACAGCCCGTACACAGACATATTTAAGAAAAACAGTCTGAACACAGACATATATCACGCACGCAGTCGGTACACAGATATATCACACACACAGTCTGTACACAGACATACATCACACACACAGACTGTACACCGACATATATCACACCCACAGCCTGTACACAGACATATATCACACACACAGCCTGTGCACAGACATATATCACACACACAGTCTGTACACAGACATATATCACACACGCACAGCCTGTACACAGACATATATCATACACACAATCTGTACACAGATATATATCACACACACAGCCTGTATAGAGACATATATCACACACACAACCTGTACAGAGACATATATATCACACACACAATCTGTGCACAGACATATATCACACACACAGTCTGGACACATACATATATCACACACAGTCTGTACACAGACATTATTCACACACACAGACATATATCACACACACAGCCCTTACACAGACCTATATCACACACAGTCTGTACGCAGACATATATCACACACAGCCTGTACACAGATATATATCACACACACACAGTCTGTACAGACATATATCACACACACACAGTCTTTACACAGACATATAGCACACACACAGTCTGTACACAGATATATATCCCACACACAGCCTGTACAGACATATATCACACAGAGATTGTACACAGATATATATCACACACACAGATTGTACACAGACTTATGTCACACACACACACAGTCTGTACACAGACATATATCACACACACAGCCTGTACACAGACATATATCACACACACAGTCTGTACGCAGACATATATCACACACACAGCCCGTACACAGAAATATACCACACACACACAGTCTGTACACAGATATATATCACACACACTCAGTCTGTACTCTGACATATATCACACACACAGTCTGTACACAGGCATATATCACACACACAGCCCGTATACAGACATATATCACACACAGAGACTGTACACAGACATATATCACGCACACACAGCCCATACACAGACATATATCACACACACAGCCCGTACACAGACATATATCAAACACACAACCGGTACACAGATATATATCACACACACAGTGTGTACAAATACATATATCACACACACAGTCTGTACACAGGCATATATCACACACACACAGACAGTAAACAGACATATATCACACACACACGGTCTGTACACAGACATATCACACACACACATCCTGTACACAGACATATATCACACACACAGCCTGTACACAGACATATATCACACACACAGTCTGTACGCAGACATATATCACACACACAGCCCGTACACAGAAATATACCACACACACACAGTCTGTACACAGATATATATCACACACACAGCCCGTGCACAGACCTATATCACACACAGTCTGTACGCAGACATATACCACACACAGCCTGTACACAGATATATATCACACACAGAGACTGTACCCAGACATATATCACACACAGAGACTGTACACAGACATATATCACACACACACAGCCCGTACACAGACATTTATCACACACACAGCCCGTAAACAGACATATATCAAACACACAACCTGTACACAGATATATATCACACACACAGGCTGTACACAGACATATATCACACACACAGTCTGTACACAGACATATATCACACACAGAGACTGTACACAGATGAATATCACTCACACAGAGTCTGTACACAGACATATATCGCACACACACAGTCTGTACACAGATATATATCACACACACAGTCTGTACACAGACATATATCACACACTCAATCTGTACACAGACATATATCACACACAGAGTATGTACACAGACATATAGAAACATAGAAACATAGAAAATAGGTGCAGGAGTAGGCCATTCGGCCCTTCTAGCCTGCACCGCCATTCAATGAGTTCATGGCTGAACATTCAACTTCAGTACCCCATTCCTGCTTTCTCGCCATACCCCTTGATCCCCCTAGCAGTAAGGACCTCATCTAACTCCTTTTTGAATATATTTAGTGAATTGGCCTCAACAACTTTCTGTGGTAGAGAATTCCACAGGTTCACCACTCTCTGGGTGAAGAAGTTCCTCCGCATCTCGGTCCTAAATGGCTTACCCCTTATCCTTAGACTGTGACCCCTGGTTCTGGACTTCCCCAACATTGGGAACATTCTTCCTGCATCTAACCTGTCTAACCCCGTCAGAATTTTATATGTTTCTATGAGGTCCCCTCTCATTCTTCTGAACTCCAGTGAATACAAGCCCAGTTGATCCAGTCTTTCTTGATAGGTCAGTCCCGCCATCCCGGGAATCAGTCTGGTGAACCTTCGCTGCACTCCCTCAATAGCAAGAATGTCCTTCCTCAGGTTAGGAGACCAAAACTGTACACAATACTCCAGGTGTGGCCTCACCAATGCCCTGTACAACTGTAGCAACACCTCCCTGCCCCTGTACTCAAATCCCCTTGCTATGAAGGCCAACATGCCATTTGCTTTCTTAACCGCCTGCTGCACCTGCATGCCAACCTTCAATGACTGATGTACCATGACACCCAGGTCTCTTTGCACCTCCCCTTTTCCTAATCTGTCACCATTCAGATAATAGTCTGTCTCTCTGTTTTTACCACCAAAGTGGATAACCTCACATTTATCCACATTATACTTCATCTGCCATGCATTTGCCCACTCACCTAACCTATCCAAGTCGCTCTGCAGCCTCACAGCATCCTCCTCGCAGCTCACACTGCCACCCAACTTAGTGTCATCCGCAAATTTGGAGATACTACATTTAATCCCCTCATCTAAATCATTAATGTACAGTGTAAACAGCTGGGGCCCCAGCACAGAACCTTGCGGTACCCCACTAGTCACTGCCTGCCATTCTGAAAAGTACCCATTTACTCCTACTCTTTGCTTCCTGTCTGACAACCAGTTCTCAATCCATGTCAGTACACTACCCCCAATCCCATGTGCTCTAACTTTGCACATCAATCTCTTGTGTGGGACCTTGTCGAACGCCTTCTGAAAGTCCAAATATACCACATCAACTGGTTCTCCCTTATCCACTCTACTGGAAACATCCTCAAAAAATTCCAGAAGATTTGTCAAGCATGATTTCCCTTTCACAAATCCATGCTGACTTGGACCTATCATGTCACCTCTTTCCAAATGCACTGCTATGACATCCTTAATAATTGATTCCATCATTTTACCCACTACCGATGTCAGGCTGACCGGTCTATAATTCCCTGTTTTCTCTCTCCCTCCTTTTTTAAAAAGTGGGGTTACATTGGCTACCCTCCACTCCATAGGAACTGATCCAGAGTCAATGGAATGTTGGAAAATGACTGTCAACGCATCCACTATTTCCAAGGCCACCTCCTTAAGTACTCTGGGATGCAGTCCATCAGGCCCTGGGGATTTATCGGCCTTCAATCCCATCAATTTCCCCAACACAATTTCCCGGCTAATAAGGATTTCCCTCAGTTCCTCCTCCTTACTAGACCCCCCGACCCCTTTTATAACCGGAAGGTTGTTCGTGTCCTCCTTCGTGAATACCGAACCAAAGTACTTGTTCAATTGGTCCGCCATTTCTTTGTTCCCCGTTATGACTTCCCCTGATTCTGACTGCAGGGGACCTACGTTTGTCTTTACTAACCTTTTTCTCTTTACATATCTATAGAAACTTTTGCAATCCGTCTTAATGTTCCCTGCAAGCTTCTTCTCATACTCCATTTTCCCTGCCCTAATCAAACCCTTTGTCCTCCTCTGCTGAGTTCTAAATTTCTCCCAGTCCCCAGGTTCGCTGCTATTTCTGGCCAATTTGTATGCCACTTCCTTGGCTTTAATACTATCCCTGATTTCCCTTGATAGCCACGGTTGAGCCACCTTCCCTTTTTTATTTCTATGCCAGACAGGAATGTATAATTGTTGTAGTTCATCCATGCGGTCTCTAAATGTCTGCCATTGCCCATCCACAGTCAACCCCTTAAGTATCATTCGCCAATCCATCTCAGCCAATTCACGCCTCATACCTTCAAAGTTAGCCTTCTTTAAGTTCTGGACCATGGTCTCTGAATTAACTGTTTCATTCTCCATCCTAATGCAGAATTCCACCATATTATGGTCACTCTTCCCCAAGGGGCCTCGCACAACGAGATTGCTAATTAATCCTTTCTCATTACATAACACCCAGTCTAAGATGGCCTCCCCCCTAGTTGGTTCCTCGACATATTGGTCTAAAAAACCATCCCTTATGCACTCCAGAAAATCCTCCTCCACCGTATTGCTTCCAGTTTGGTTAGCCCAATCTATGTGCATATTAAAGTCACCCATTATAACTGCTGCACCTTATATATATCCCACACACAGCCTGTACAGACATATATCACACAGAGATTGTACACAGATATATATCACACACACAGCCTGTACACAGACATATATCACACACACAGTCTGTACACAGACATATATCACACACACAGCCCGTACACAGACATATATGACACACACATCGTGTACACAGACCTATGTCACACAAACAGCCCGTACACAGACATATTTAACAAAAACAGTCTGTACACAGACATATATCACGCACACAGCCGGTACACAGATATATCACACACACAGTCTGTACACAGACATACATCACACACACAGACTGTACACAGACATATATCACACACACAGCCTGTACACAGATATATATCACACACACACAGTCTGTACAGACATATATCACACACACACAGTCTGTACACAGATATATAGCACACACACAGTCTGTACACATATATATATCCCACACACAGCCTGTACAGACATATATCACACAGAGATTGTACACAGATATATATCACACACACAGCCTGTACACAGACTTATGTCACAAACACACAGTCTGTACACAGACATATATCACACACACAGTCTGTACACAGACATATATCACGCACACAGTCTGTACGCAGACATATATCAAACACACAGCCCGTACACAGAAAGATACCACACACACACAGTCTGCACACAGATATATATCACACACACTCAGCCTGTACTCTGACATATATCACACACACAGTCTGTATACAGATATATATCACACACACAGCCCGTACACAGACATATTTCAAAGACACAACCTGTACACAGATATATATCACGCACACAGTCTGTACACAGACATAAATCACACACACAGTCTGTACACAGACATATATCATACACACAGTCTGTACACAGACATATATCACACACACAGCCTGTACGCAGACATATATCACACACACAGTCTGTACACAGACATATATCACACTCACAGTCTGTACACAGACATATATCACACACACAGTCTGTACACAGACATATATCACACACACAGCCTGTACACAGACACATATCACACACACAACCAGTACACAGACATATATCACACACATAGCCTGTACACAGACATATACCACACAGTCTGTACACAGACATATATCACACACTCAGGCTGTATACAGACATATATAGCACACATAGTCTGTACACAGACATATATCACACACACAGCCTATCCACAGACATATATCACACACACAGCCTGTCCACAGACATATATAACACACACACACAGTCTGTACAGACATATACCACACACACAGTCTGTACACAGACATAAATCACACACACAGTCTGTACACAGACCTATATCACACACAGTCTGTACACAGACATATATCACACACGAAGTCTGTACACAGACATATATCACACACACACAGCCTGTACACAGACATATATCATACACACAGTCTGTACACGGACATATATCACACACACAGTCTGTACACAGACATATATCACACACACACACACACAGCCTGTACACAGACATATACCACACACACACAGTCTGCACACAGACATATATCACACACACAGTCTGTACACATACATATATCACACACACAGTCTGTACACATCCATATATCACACACACAGTCTGTACACAGACAGAAATATCTGACAGAGACTGTACACAGACATATATCACACACACAGTCTGTACACAGACATATATCACACACACAGCCCGTACACAGACATATATCACACACACACAGCCCGTACACGGACATATATCACACACACAGCCTGTACACAGGCATATATCACACACACAGCCTGTACACAGACTTATGTCACACACACAGCCTGTACACAGACATATATCACACACACAGCCTGTACACATACATATATCACACACACAGTCTGTACACAGACAAATATCACACACACAGACAGTAAACAGACATATATCACACACACAGTCTGTTCACAGACATATATCACACACACAGTCTGGACACAGACATATATCACACACACAGCCTGTACGCAGACATATATCACACACACAGTCTGTACACAGACATATATCACACTCACAGTCTGTACACAGACATATATCACACACACAGTCTTTACACAGACATATATCACACACACAGTATGTACACAGACATATATCACACACAGAGACTGTACACAGACATATATCACAAACACAGTCTGTGCACAGACATATATCACACACGCAGTCAGTACACAGACATATTTCACACACACAGTCTGTACACAGACATATATCACACACACAGCCTGTACACAGACATGTATCACACACACAGTCTGTACACAGACATATATCACACACACACAGTCTGTGCACAGACATATATGACACACACAGCCTGTACACAGAGATATATCACACACACAGCCTGTACACAGATAAATATCACACACACAGCCCGTGCACAGACCTATATCACACACATTCTGCACGCAGACATATACCACACACAGCCTGTACACAGATATATATCACACACAGAGACTGTACCCAGACATATATCACACACAGAGACTGTACACAGACATATATCACACACACACAGCCCGTACACAGACATTTATCAGAAACACAGCCCGTAAACAGACATATATCAAACACACAACCTGTACACAGATATATATCACACACACAGTCTGTACACAGACATATATCACACACACAGTCTGTACACAGACATATATCACACTCAGAGACTGTACACAGATATATATCACTCACACAGAGTCTGTACACAGACACATATCGCACACACACAGTCTGTACACAGATATATATCACACACACAGTCTGTACACAGACATATATCACACGCACAGTCTGTACACAGACATATATCACACACAGAGTATGTACATAGACATATATCACACACACAGCCTGTACACAGAAATATATCGCACACACAGTCTGTACACAGACATATATCACACACGCACAGCCTGTACACAGACATATATCATACACACAATCTGTACACAGATATATATCACACACACAGCCTGTATAGAGACATATATCACACACACAACCTGTACAGAGACATATATATCACACACACAATCTGTGCACAGACATATATCACACACACAGTCTGGACACATACATATATCACACACAGTCTGTACACAGACATTATTCACACACACAGACATATATCACACACACAGCCCTTACACAGACCTATATCACACACAGTCTGTACGCAGACATATATCACACACAGCCTGTACACAGATATATATCACACACACACAGTCTGTGCAGACATATATCACACACACACAGTCTTTACACAGACATATAGCACACACACAGTCTGTACACAGATATATATCCCACACACAGCCTGTACAGACATATATCACACAGAGATTGTACACAGATATATATCACACACACAGATTGTACACAGACTTATGTCACACACACACAGTCTGTACACAGACATATATCACACACACAGCCTGTACACAGACATATATCACACACACAGTCTGTACGCAGACATATATCACACACACAGCCCGTACACAGAAATATACCACACACACACAGTCTGTACACAGATATATATCACACACACTCAGTCTGTACTCTGACATATATCACACACACAGTCTGTACACAGGCATATATCACACACACAGCCCGTATACAGACATATATCACACACAGAGACTGTACACAGACATATATCACGCACACACAGCCCATACACAGACATATATCACACACACAGCCCGTACACAGACATATATCAAACACACAACCGGTACACAGATATATATCACACACACAGTGTGTACAAATACATATATCACACACACAGTCTGTACACAGGCATATATCACACACACACAGACAGTAAACAGACATATATCACACACACACAGTCTGTACACAGACATATCACACACACACATCCTGTACACAGACATATATCACACACACAGCCTGTACACAGACATATATCACACACACAGTCTGTACGCAGACATATATCACACACACAGCCCTTACACAGAAATATACCACACACACACAGTCTGTACACAGATATATATCACACACACTCAGTCTGTACTCTGACATATATCACACACACAGTCTGTACACAGGCATATATCACACACACAGCCCGTATACAGACATATATCACACACAGAGACTGTACACAGACATATATCACGCACACACAGCCCATACACAGACATATATCAAACACACAGCTCGTACACAGACATATATCAAACACACAACCTGTACACAGATATATATCACACACACAGTCTGTACAAATACATATATCACACACACAGTCTGTACACAGGCATATATCACACACAGAGACTGTACACAGACGTATATCACACACACACAGTCTGTACACAGACATATATCATACACACAGTCTGTACACAGACATATATCATACACCAAATCTGTACACAGACATATATCACACACACACAGTCTGTACACATACATATATCACACACACAGTCTGTACACAGACATATATCACACACACAGTCTGTACACAGACATATATCACACACACACAGACAGTAAACAGACATATATCACACTCACAGTCTGTACACAGACATATATCACACACACAATCTGTACACAGACATATATCACACACACACAGTCTGTACACAGACATATATCACACACACACATCCTGTACACAGACATATATCACACACACAGCCTGTACACATAAATATACCACACACACACAGTCTGTACACAGATATATATCACACACACTCAGTCTGTACTCTGACATATATCACACACACAGTCTGGACACATACATATATCACACACAGTCTGTACACAGACATTATTCACACACACAGACATATATCACACACACAGCCCTTACACAGACCTATATCACACACAGTCTGTACGCAGACATATATCACACACAGCCTGTACACAGATATATATCACACACACACAGTCTGTGCAGACATATATCACACACACACAGTCTTTACACAGACATATAGCACACACACAGTCTGTACACAGATATATATCCCACACACAGCCTGTACAGACATATATCACACAGAGATTGTACACAGATATATATCACACACACAGATTGTACACAGACTTATGTCACACACACACAGTCTGTACACAGACATATATCACACACACAGCCTGTACACAGACATATATCACACACACAGTCTGTACGCAGACATATATCACACACACAGCCCGTACACAGAAATATACCACACACACACAGTCTGTACACAGATATATATCACACACACTCAGTCTGTACTCTGACATATATCACACACACAGTCTGTACACAGGCATATATCACACACACAGCCCGTATACAGACATATATCACACACAGAGACTGTACACAGACATATATCACGCACACACAGCCCATACACAGACATATATCACACACACAGCCCGTACACAGACATATATCAAACACACAACCGGTACACAGATATATATCACACACACAGTGTGTACAAATACATATATCACACACACAGTCTGTACACAGGCATATATCACACACACGCAGACAGTAAACAGACATATATCACACACACACAGTCTGTACACAGACATATCACACACACACATCCTGTACACAGACATATATCACACACACACAGCCTGTACACAGACATATATCACACACACAGTCTGTACGCAGACATATATCACACACACAGCCCTTACACAGAAATATACCACACACACACAGTCTGTACACAGATATATATCACACACACTCAGTCTGTACTCTGACATATATCACACACACAGTCTGTACACAGGCATATATCACACACACAGCCCGTGCACAGACCTATATCACACACAGTCTGTACACAGACATATACCACACAGTCTGTACACAGACATATATCGCACACACAGTCTGTATACAGGCATATATAGCACACATAGTCTGTACACAGACATATATCACACACACAGCCTGTCCACAGACATATATCACACACACAGCCTGTCCACAGACATATATCACACACACACAGTCTGTACACACATATACCACACACACAGTCTGTACACAGACCTATATCACACACAGTCTGTGCACAGATATATATCACACACGAAGTCTGTACACAGACATATATCACACACACACAGCCTGTACACAGACATATATCATACACACAGTCTGTACACATACATTTATCACACACACAGTCTGTACACATCCATATATCACACACACAGTCTGTACACAGACAGAAATATCTGACAGAGATTGTACACAAACATATATCACAAACACAGTCTGTACACATCCATATATCACACACACAGTCTGTACACAGACAGAAATATTTGACAGAGACTGTACACAAACATATATCACACACACAGTCTGTACACAGACATATATCACACACACAGCCCGTGCACAGACAAAAACCACACACAGCCCGTACACAGACATATATCACACACACAGTCTGTACACAGACATATATCACACACACAGCCCGTACACAGACATATATCACACACACAGCCCGTACAAAGACATATATTACACACACAGCCTGTACACAGGCATATATCACACATACAGCCTGTACACAGACTTATGTCACACACACAGCCTGTACACAGACATATATCACACACACATCCTGTACACAGACATATGTCACACACACAGCCCGTACACAGACATATATCACAAACACAGTCTGTACACAGAAATATATCACACAGACAGCCTGTACACAGATATATCACACACACAGCCCGTACACAGACATACATCACATACACAGACAGTACACAGACATATATCACACACACAGCCTGTGCACAGACATATATCACACACACAGTCTGTACACAGACATATATCACACACACACAGCCTGTGCACAGACATATATCACACACACAGTCTGTACACAGACATATATGACACACACAGCCTGTAAACAGAGATATATCACACACAGAGCCTGTACACAGACATATATCACACACACAGCCCGTGCACAGACCTATATCACACACAGTCTGCACGCAGACATATACCACACACAGCCTGTACACAGATATATATCACACACAGAGACTGTACTCAGACATATATCACACACAGAGACTGTACACAGACATATATCACACACACAGCCCGTACACAGACATTTATCAGAAACACAGCCCGTAAACAGACATATATCAAACACACAACCTGTACACAGATATATATCACACACACAGTCTGTACACAGACATATATCACACACACAGTCTGTACACAGACATATATCACACTCAGAGACTGTACACAGATATATATCACTCACACAGAGTCTGTACACAGACATATATCGCACACACACAGTCTGTACACAGATATATATCACACACACAGTCTGTACACAGACATATATCACACGCACAGTCTGTACACAGACGTATATCACACACAGAGTATGTACACAGACATATATCACACACATAGCCTGTACACAGACATATATCACACACACAGCCCGTACACAGACATACGTGACACACACATCCTGTACACAGACCTATGTCACACACACAGCCCGTACACAGACATATTTAAGAAAAACAGTCTGAACACAGGCATATATCACACACGCAGTCGGTACACAGATATATCACACACACAGTCTGTACACAGACATACATCACACACACAGACTGTACACAGACATATATCACACACACAGCCTGTACACAGACATATATCACACACACAGCCTGTGCACAGACATATATCACACACACAATCTGTACACAGACATATATCACACACGCACAGCCTGTACACAGACATATATCATACACACAATCTGTACACAGAGATATAGCACACACACAGCCTGTATAGAGACATATATCACACACACAACCTGTACACAGACATATATATCACACACACAATCTGTGCACAGACATATATCACACACACAGTCTGGACACATACATATATCACACACAGTCTGTACACAGACATTATTCACACACACAGACATATATCACACACACAGCACTTACACAGACCTATATCACACACAGTCTGTACGCAGACATATATCACACACAGCCTGTACACAGATATATATCACACACACACACAGTCTGTACAGACATATATCACACACACACAGTCTTTACACAGACATATAGCACACACACAGTCTGTACACAGATATATATCCCACACACAGCCTTTACAGACATGTATCACACAGAGATTGTACACAGATATATATCACACACACAGATTGTACACAGACTTATGTCACACACACACAGTCTGTACACAGACATATATCACACACACAGCCTGTACACAGACATATATCACACACACAATCTGTATGCAGACATATATCACACACACAGCCCGTACACAGAAATATACCACACACACACAGTCTGTACACAGATATATATCACACACACACTCAGTCTGTACTCTGACATATATCACACACACAGTCTGTACACAGGCATATATCACACACACAGCCCGTATACAGACATATATCACACACAGAGACTATACACAGACATATATCACGCACACACAGCCCATACACAGACATATATCACACACACAGCCCGTACACAGACATATATCAAACACACAACCTGTACACAGATATATATCACACACACCGTCTGTACACAGACATATATCACACACACAGTCAGTAAACAGACATATATCACACACACAGTCTGTACACAGACAAATATCACACACACAGTCTGTACACAGACATATATCACACACGCAGTCAGTAAACAGACATATATCACACACACAGTCTGTACACAGACAAATATCACACACACAGCCCGGACACAGACATATATCACACATACAGTCTGTACACAGACATATATCACACACACAGTCAGTAAACAGATATATATCACACACACAGTCTGTACACAGACAAATATCACACACACAGTCTGTACACAGACATATATCACAAACACAGCCTGTACACAGACATATATCACACACACAGTCTGTACACAGACATATATCACACACACAGTCTGTACACAGACATATATCACACACACAGTCTGTACACAGACATATATCACACACACAGTCAGTACACAGACATATATCACACACACAGTCTGTTCACAGACATATATCACACACACATTCTGGACACAGACATATATCACACACACAGTCTGTACACAGGCATATATCACACACACAGTCCGCATACAGACATATATCGCACACACTGTCTGTACACAGACATATATCACACACACAGTCTGAACACAGACATATATCACACACACAGTCTGTGCACAGACATATATCACACACACAGTATGTACACAGACATATATCACACACACAATCTGTACACAGACATATATCACACACACACAGTCTGTACACAGACATATATCACACACACAGTCTGTACACAGACATATATCACACAAAGAGACTGTACACAAAAACTATATCACACACAGTCTGTACACAGACATATGTCACACACAGTCCGTACACAGACATATATCACACACACAGTCAGTACACAGACATATATCACACACACACAGCCCGTACACAGACATATATCACACACACAGTCTGTATACAGACATATCACACCCACACAGTCAGTACACAGACATATATCACACACACAGCCTGTCCACAGACATATATCACACAGACAGTCAGTACACAGACATATATCACACACACCGCCTGTACACAGACATGTATAACAAACACAGTCTGTACACAGACATATATTACACACACAGTCAGTACACAGACATATATCACACACACAGTCTGTACACAGACATATATCACACACACAGTCTGGACACAGACATATATCACACACACAGTCTGTACACAGACATATATCACACACACAGTCTGTACACAGACATATATCACACACACAGTCTGTACACAGACATATATCACACACACAGTCTGTACACAGACATATATCACACAGAGACGGGGAGTGTGAGTTTCCAGGGGGGGGAGGGGAGGGGAGGGGGAGTGTCCCAGGGGGAGGGGAGGGGAGAGTGTCCCGGGGGGAGGGGAGGGAGAGTGTCCCGGGGGGGAGGGGAAGGGAGAGTGTCCCGGGGGAGGGGAGAGTGTCCTCAGGGGAGGGGAGAGTGTCCCGGGGGGAGGGGAGGGAGAGTGTCCCAGGGGGGAAGGGAGGGGAGAGTGTCCCCAGGGGAGGGGTGAGTGTCCCGGGGGAAGTGGAGGGTAGAGTGTCCCGGGGGCAGGGGAGAGTGTCCCAGGGGGAAGGGAGGGGAGAGTGTATACGGGGGAGGGGAGAGTGTCCGGTGGGGAGGGGTGAGTGCCCATGGGGAGGGGAGATGAGAGTGTCCCAGGAGGAGGGGAGGGGAGAGTGTCCCGGGGGGAGGGGGGAGTGTCCCGGGGGAGGGGAGAGGAGAGTGTCCCAGGAGGTGGGGAGAGTGTCCCGGGGGGAGGGGAGGGGAGAGTTTCCCAGGGGGAGGGGAGCGGAGAGTGTCCCGGGGGAGGGCAGAGTGCCCCGGGGCGAGCGGAGAGTGTCCCAAGGGGAGGGGAGTGTGTCCCAGGGGGAGGGGAGAGTGTCCCAGGGGGAGGGGAGAGAGTCCCAGGGGGAAGAGAGTGGAGAGTGTCCCGGGGGAGGGGAGAATGCCCCGGGGGGAGAGGAGAGTGTCCCAAGTGGAGGGGAGGGTGTCCCAGGGGGAGGGGAGTGTGTCCCAGGGGGAGGGGACAGTGTCCCAGGGGGAGGGGAGAGTGTCCCAGGGGGAAGGGAGGGGAGAGTGTCCCAGGGGGAGGGGAGAGGAGAGTGTCCCGCGGGGAGGGGAGGGGAGAGTGTCCCGAGGGGAGAGGAGAATGTTCCAGGGGGAGGGGAGGGGAGAGTGTCCCGGGGGGTGGGGATGGTAGAATATCCCGGGGGGAGAGGAGAGTGTCCTGGGGGGAGGGGAAGGGAGGGGAGAGTGTCCCAGTGGGAGGGGAGGGGAGGGGGAGAGTGTCCCGGGGGGAGGGGAGGTGAGAGTGTTCCGGGTGGAGAGGAGAGTGTCCCGGGAGGAGGAGAGGGGAGGGGAGAGTGTCCCAGGGGGAGGGGAGGGGAGCGGAGAGTGTCCCGGCGGCAGGGGAGGGGAGAGTGTCACAGGGGGAGAGGAGATGAGAGTATCCCGGGGGGAGTGGATGGCAGGGGAGAGTGTCCCAGGGGGAGGGGTGTGGAGGGGAGAGTGTCCCGGGGGGAGAGGAGGGGAGGGGAGAGTGTCCTAGGGCGAGGGGAGGGGAGGGAAGAGTGTCCCGGGGGGAGGGGAGGGGAGAGTGTCCCGGGGGGAGGGGAGGGGAGAGGAGAGTGTCCCAGGGGGAGGGGAGTGGAGGGGAGAGTTTCCCGGGGGGAGGGGATGGGAGGAGGGAGCGTCCCAGGGGGAGGGGAGGGTAGAGTGTCCTAGGGGGAGGGGAGACGAGAGTATCCCGGGGGGAGGGGAGGGGAAGGGAGAGTGTAACATGGGGAGGGGAGGGGAGAGTGTCCCAGAGGGAGGGGAGAGGAGAATGCCCCAGGGGGAGGGGAGAGTGTCCCGGGGGGAGGGGACGGGAGAGTGTCCCGGGGGGAGGGGACGGGAGAGTGTCCCAGGGGGAGGGGAGGGCAGAGTGTCCCAGTGGGAGGGGACGGGAGACTGTCCCAGGGGGAGGGGACGGGAGAGTGTCCAAGGGGGGAGGGGACGGGAGAGTGTCCCAGGGGGAGGGGAGGGCAGAGTGTCCCAGGGGGAGGGGACGGGAGAGTGTCCCAGGGGGAGGGAAGGGGAGAGTGTCCCGCGGGGAGGGGACGGGAGAGTGTCCCGGGGGGAGGGGACGGGAGAGTGTCCCAGGGGGAGGGGAGGGCAGAGTGTCCGAGGGGGAGGGGACGGGAGAGTGTCCCAGGGGGAGGGGACGGGAGAGTGTCCCGGGAGGAGGGGACGGGAGAGTGTCCCAGGGGGAGGGGAGGGCAGAGTGTCCCAGGGGGAGGGGACGGGAGAGTGTTCCAGGGGGAGGGGAGGGGAGAGTGTCCCGGGGGGAGGGGAGGGCAGAGTATCCCGGGGGGAGGGGAGGGGAGAGTGTCCCAGGGGGAGGGGAGGGGAGAGTGTCCCAGGGGGAGCGGACGGGAGAGTGTCCCAGGGGGAGGGGACGGGAGAGTGTCCCGGGGGGAGGGGACTGGAGAGTGTCCCAGGGGGAGCGGAAATGAGAGTGTCCCGGGGGGAGGGGACGGGAGAGTGTCCCAGTGGAAGAGGAGGGGAGAGTGTCCCGGGGGGAGGGGAGGGGAGTGTGTCCTGTGGGGAGGGGAGGGGAGGGTGTCCTGGGGGGAGGGGAGGGGAGTGTGTCCCGGGGGGAGGGGAGGGGAGAGTGTCTCAGGGGGAGGGGAGAGTGTCTTGTGGGGAGGAGAGAGAGTCTCAGGGGGAGGGGAGAGTGTCTCGGGGTAGGGGAGAGTGTCTCAGGGGGAAGGGAGAGTGTCTCGGGGGGAGGGGAGGGGAGAGTGTCTTGTGGGGAGTGGAGATTATCTCGGGGGGAGGGGAGGGTGTCTCGGGGGGGAGGGGAGAGTGTCCCGAGGGGAGGGGAGAGTGTCCCGGGGGTAGTGGACTGTGTCTCGGGGTGAGGGGAGAGTGTCTCGGGGGAGGGGAGAGTGTCTCGGGGGGAGGGCAGAGTGTCTCAGGGGGGGGTGCTCGGAGAGAGGGGAGTGTCTCAGGGGGAAGGGAGAGTGTCTCGGCGGGAGGGGAGAGTGTCTCGGGGGGAGGGAGTGGAGAGTGTCTCGGGGGAGGGGAGGGGAGAATGTCCCAGGGGGAGGGGAGGAGAGAGTGTCCCGGGGGGCGGGGAGGGGAGAGTGTCCCGGGGGGGCGAGGAGGGGAGTGTGTCCCGGGGGGAGGTGAGGGGAGAGTGTTCGGGGGCGGGGAGAATGTCTCAGGGGGAGGTGAGAGTGTCCCGAGGGGAGGGGAGAGTGTCCCGGGGTGAGGGGAGAGTAGAATGCCCAGGGGGAGGGAGAGTGTCCCGGGGGAGGGGATGGGAGAGTGTCCCGGGGGAGGGGACGGAGAGTGTCCCAGGGGAGGGGAGGCAGAGTGTCCCAGGGGGAGGGACGGGAGAGTGTCCCAGGACGATGGGAGGGGGACGGGAGAGTGTCCCTGGGGGAGGGGAGGGAGAGTGTCCCAGGAGGGAGGGGAGGGAGTGTCCCAGAGGGGGAGGGAGAGTGTCCCGGGGGAGGGGAGGGGCGGGAGAGTGTCCCGTCTGGGTTAGGGGCGAGAGTGTCCAGGGGAGTGGAGGGCGGAGTGTCCCAAGGGGAGGGGACGGAGAGTGTCCCAGGGGGGAGGGGACGGGAGTGTGTCCCGGGAGGAGAGGGACGGGAGGAGGAGTGTCCCAGGGGACGGGAGGAGTGTCCAGGGGAGGGGGAGAGTGTCCAGGGGGAGGGGAGGAGAGTATCCCGGGGGGAGGGGAGGGGAGAGTGTC
>NW_027252122.1:0-30375 GCF_044704955.1 Pristiophorus japonicus | reverse complement strand
AGATCAGGCAGAGTGTGTGTGTGAGGCAGAGTGTGTGTGTGAGGCAGTGTGTGTGTGAGGCAGAGTGTGTGTGTGAGGCAGAGTGTGTGTGAGGAGAGTGTGTGTGTGAGGCAGAGTGTGTGTGTGAGGGAGAGTGTGTGTGTGAGGGAGAGAGTGTGTGTGAGGGAGAGTGTGTGTTTGAAGGAGAGCGTGTGTGTGAGGGAGAGCGTGTGTGAGAGGGAGACCGTGTTAGGGAGAGTGTGTGTGTGAGGGAGAGTGTGTGTGTGAGGGAGAGAGTGTGTGTGAGGAGAGCGTGTGAGGGAGAGTGTGTGTGTGAGGCAGAGTGTGTGTGTGAGGGAGAGTGTGTGTGTGAGGGAGAGTGTGTGTGTGAGGGAGAGAGTGTGTGTGAGGGAGAGAGTGTGCGTGAGGGAGAGAGTGTGTTTGAAGGAGAGTGTGTGTGTGAGGGAGAGTGTGTGTGTGAGGGAGAGTGTGTGTGAGAGGGAGAGCGTGTGTGTGAGGAAGAGCGTGTGTGTGAGGGATAGAGTGTGTGTGAGGGAGAGAGTGTGTGTGAGGGAGAGTGTGTGTGTGAGGGAGAGAGTGTGTGTGAGGGAGAGTGTGTGTGTGAGGGAGAGTGTGTGTGTGAGGGAGAGTGTGTGTGTGAGGGAGAGTGTGAGTGTGAGGGAGAGTGGTGTGTGAGGGAGAGTGTGTGTGTGAGGGAGAGTGTGTGTGTGAGGGAGAGAGTGTGTGTGAGGGAGAGAGTGTGTGTGAGGGAGAGTGTGTGTGAGGGAGAGAGTGTGTGTGAGGAGAGAGTGTGTGTGAGGGAGAGTGTGTGTGTGAGGGAGAGTGTGTGTGTGAGGCAGAGTGTGTGTGTGAAGCAGAGTTTGTGTGTGAGGGAGAGTGTGTGTGAGGGAGAGTGTGTGTGTGAGGGAGAGTGTGTGTGTGAGGGAGAGTGTGTGTGTGAGGGAGAGTGTCTGTGTGAGGGAGAGTGTGTGTGTGAGGGAGAGAGTGTGTGTGAGGGAGAGTGTGTGTGTGAGGGAGAGTGTGTGTGTGAGGCAGAGTGTGTGTGTGAGGGAGAGTGTGTGTGTGAGGGAGAGTGTGTGTGTGAGGCTGAGTTTGTGTGTGAGGGAGAGTGTGTGTGTGAGGGAGAGTGTGTGTGTGAGGGAGAGTGTGTGTGTGAGGCTGAGTTTGTGTGTGAGGGAGAGTGTGTGTGTGAGGGAGAGTGTGTGTGTGAGGGAGAGTGTGTGTGTGAGGCTGAGTTTGTGTGTGAGGCTGAGTTTGTGTGTGAGGGAGAGTGTGTGTGTGAGGGAGAGTGTGTGTGTGAGGGAGAGAGTGTGTGTGAGGGAGAGTGTGTGTGTGAGGGAGAGTGTGTGTGAGGGAGAGTGTGTGTGTGAGGAGTGTGTGTGTGAGAGAGAGTGTGTGTGAGGCAGAGTGTGTGTGTGAGGGAGAGTGTGTGTGTGAGGGAGAGCGTGTGTGTGAGGCAGAGTGTGTGTGAGAGGCAGAGTGTGTGTGTGAGGGAGAGAGTGTGTGTGAGGGAGAGTGTGTGTGTGAGGGAGAGTGTGTGTGTGAGGCAAAGTGTGTGTGTGTGAGGCAGAGTTTGTGTGTGAGGGAGAGTGTGTGTGTGAGGGAGAGTGTGTGTGTGAGGGAGAGTGTGTGTGTGAGGCAAAGTGTGTGTGTGTGAGGCAGAGTTTGTGTGTGAGGGAGAGTGTGTGTGTGAGGGAGAGTGTGTGTGTGAGGGAGAGTGTGTGTGTGAGGGAGAGCGTGTGTGTGAGGGAGAGTGTGTGTGTGAGGGAGAGTGTGTGTGTGAGGCAAAGTGTGTGTGTGTGAGGCAGAGTTTGTGTGTGAGGGAGAGTGTGTGTGTGAGGGAGAGTGTGTGTGTGAGGGAGAGTGTGTGTGTGAGGGAGAGCGTGTGTGTGAGGGAGAGAGTGTGTGTGTGAGGGAGAGAGTGTGTGTGAGAGAGAGTGTGTGTGTGAGGGAGAGTGTGTGTGTGAGGGAGAGTGTGTGTGTGAGGGATGGGAGAGATGTGAGGGAGAGAGTGTGTGTGAGGGAGAGAGTGTGTGTGAGGGAGAGAGTGTGTGTGAGGGAGAGTGTGTGTGTGAGGGAGAGTGTGTGTGTGAGGCAGAGTGTGTGTGTGAGGCAGAGTTTGTGTGTGAGGGAGAGTGTGTGTGTGAGGGAGAGAGTGTGTGTGAGGGAGAGCGTGTGTGTGAGGGAGAGTGTGTGTGTGAGGCAGAGTGTGTGTGTGAGGCAGAGTGTGTGTGTGAGGCAGAGTTTGTGTGTGAAGGAGAGTGTGTGTGAGGCAGAGTGTGTGTGTGAGGCAGAGTGTGTGTGTGAGGGAGAGTGTGTGTGTGAGGGAGAGCGTGTGTGTGAGGGAGAGCGTGTGTGTGAGGCAGAGTGGGTGTGTGAGGCAGAGTTTGTGTGTGAGGCAGAGTGGGTGTGTGAGGCAGAGTTTGTGTGTGAGGCAGAGTGGGTGTGTGAGGCAGATTTTGTGTGTGAGGCAGAGTGTGTGTGTGAGGGAGAGTGTGTGTGTGTGAGGGAGAGTGTGTGTGTGAGGCAGAGTGGGTGTGTGAGGCAGAGTTTGTGTGTGAGGCAGAGTTTGTGTGTGAGGCAGAGTGGGTGTGTGAGGCAGAGATTGTGTGTGAGGGAGTGTGTGTGTGTGAGGGAGAGTGTGTGTGTGAGGGAGAGTGTGTGTGTGAGGCAAAGCGTGTGTGTGAGGCAGAGTTTGTGTGTGAGGGAGTGTGTGTGTGTGAGGGAGAGTGTGTGTGTGAGGGAGAGTGTGTGTGTGAGGGAGAGCGTGTGTGTGAGGGAGAGAGTTTATGTGTGAGGGTGAGAGTGTGTGTGAGGGAGAGTGTGTGTGTGAGGGAGAGTGTGTGTGTGAGGGAGAGTGTGTGTGTGAGGGAGAGAGTGTGTGTGAGGGAGAGAGTGTGTGTGAGGGAGAGAGTGTGTGTGAGGGAGAGTGTGTGTTTGAGGGAGAGTGTGTGTGTGAGGGAGAGTGTGTGTGTGAGGCAGAGTGTGTGTGTGAGGCAGAGTTTGTGTGTGAGGGAGAGTGTGTGTGTGAGGGAGAGTGTGTGTGTGAGGGAGAGTGTGTGTGTGAGGGAGAGCGTGTGTGTGAGGGAGAGCGTGTGTGTGAGGGAGAGTGTGTGTGTGATGCAGAGTTTGTGTGTGAGGGAGAGTGTGTGTGTGAGGGAGAGTGTGTGTTAGAGGGAGAGTGTGTGTGTGAGGGAGAGAGTGTGTGTGAGGGAGAGTGTGTGTGTGAGGCAGAGTTTGTGTGTGAGGGAGAGTGTGTGTGTGAGGGAGAGTGTGTGTGTGAGGAACAGTGTGTGTGTGAGGGAGAGAGTGTGTGTGTGAGGGAGTGTGTGTGTGTGAGGCAGAGTGTGTGTGTGAGGGAGAGTGTGTGTGTGAGGGAGAGAGTGTGTGTGAGGGAGAGTGTGTGTGTGAGGGAGAGTGTGTGTGTGAGGGAGAGTGTGTGTGTGAGGGAGAGTGTGTGTGTGAGGGAGAGTGTGTGTTTGACGGAGAGAGTGTGTGTGAGGGAGAGTGTGTGTTTGAGGGAGAGTGTGTGTGTGAGGGAGAGTGTGTGTGTGAGGCAGAGTGTGTGTGTGAGGCAGAGTTTGTGTGTGAGGGAGAGTGTGTGTGTGAGGGAGAGTGTGTGTGTGAGGGAGAGAGTGTGTGTGAGGGAGAGCGTGTGTGTGAGGGAGAGTGTGTGTGTGAGGCAGAGTGTGTGTGTGAGGCAGAGTGTGTGTGTGAGGGAGAGTGTGTGTGTGAGGGAGAGAGTGTGTGTGTGAGGGAGTGTGTGTGTGTGTGAGGGAGAGTGTGTGTGTGAGGGAGAGTGTGTGTGTGAGGGAGAGAGTGTTTGTGAGGCAGAGTGTGTGTGTGAGGGAGAGTGTGTGTGTGAGGGAGAGAGTGTGTGTGAGGGAGAGAGTGTGTGTGAGGGCGAGTGTGTGTGTGAGGGAGAGTGTGTGTGTGAGGCAGAGTGTGTGTGTGTGAGGGAGAGTGTGTGTGTGAGGGAGAGAGCGTGTGTGAGGCAGAGTGTGTGTGTGAGGCAGAGTGTGTGTGTGAAGCTGAGTTTGTGTGTGAGGGAGAGTGTGTGTGTGAGGGAGAGTGTGTGTGTGAGGGAGAGTGTGTGTGTGAGGCTGAGTTTGTGTGTGAGGGAGAGTGTGTGTGTGAGGGAGAGTGTGTGTGTGAGGGAGAGTGTGTGTGTGAGGCTGAGTTTGTGTGTGAGGGAGAGAGTGTGTGTGAGGGAGAGTGTGTGTGTGAGGGAGAGAGTGTGTGTGAGGGAAAGTGTGTGTGTGAGGCAGAGTGTGTGTGTGAGGGAGAGTGTGTGTGTGAGGGAGAATGTGTGTGTGAGGGAGAGTGTGTGTGTGAGGGAGAGTGTGTGTGTGAGGGAGAGTGTGTGTGTGAGGGAGAGTGTGTGTGTGAGGGAGAACGTGTGTGTGAGGGAGAGAGTGTGTGTGAGACAGAGTGTGTGTGTGAGGGAGAGTGTGTGTGTGAGGCAGAGTGTGTGTGAGGGAGAGTGTGTGTGTGAGGCAGAGTGTGTGTGTGAGGGAAAGCGTGTGTGTGAGGGAGAGCGTGTGTGTGAGGGATAGTGTGTGTGTGAGGCAGAGTGTGTGTGTGAGGCAGAGTTTGTGTGTGAGGGAGAGTGTGTGTGTGAGGGAGAGTGTGTGTGTGAGGGAGAGTGTGTGTGTGAGGGAGAGTGTGTGTGTGAGGCAGAGTTTGTGTGTGAGGGAAAGTGTGTGTGTGTGAGGGAGAGTGTGTGTGTGAGGGAGAGTGTGTGTGTGAGGCAGAGTGTGTGTGTGAGGGAGAGTGTGTGTGTGAGGGAGAGTGTGTGTGTGTGAGGCAGATTGTGTGTGAGGGAGAGTGTGTGTGTGTGAGGCAGAGTGTGTGTGTGAGGCAGAGTTTGTGTGTGAGGGAGAGTGTGTGTGTGAGGGAGAGTGTGTGTGTGAGGGAGAGCGTGTGTGTGAGGGAGAGTGTGTGTGTGAGGCAGAGTGTGTGTGAGGGAGAGTGTGTGTGTGAGGCAGAGTGTGTGTGTGAGGCAGAGTTTGTGTGTGAGGGAGAGTGTGTGTGTGAGGGAGAGTGTGTGTGTGAGGGAGAGCGTGTGTGTGAGGGAGAGCGTGTGTGTGAGGGAGAGTTTGTGTGTGAGGGAGAGCGTGTGTGTGTGTGTGTGTGTGTGTGTGAGGGAGAGTGTGTGTGTGAGGGAGAGTGTGTGTGTGAGGGAGAGTGTGTGTGAGGGAGAGTGTGTGTGTGAGGGAGAGATTGTGTGTGAGGGAGAGCGTGTGTGTGAGGCAGAGTGTGTGTGTGAGGCAGAGTTTGTGTGTGAGGGAGAGTGTGTGTGTGAGGGAGAGTGTGTGTGTGAGGGAGAGTGTGTGTGTGAGGGAGAGTGTGTGTGTGAGGCAGAGTTTGTGTGTGAGGGAGAGTGTGTGTGTGAGGGAGAGCGTGTGTGTGAGGGAGAGTGTGTGTGTGAGGGAGAGTGTGTGTGTGAGGGAGAGTGTGTGTGTGAGGGAGAGTGTGTGTGTGAGGCAGCGTTTGTGTGTGAGGGAAAGTGTGTGTGTGTGAGGGAGAGTGTGTGTGTGAGGGAGAGTGTGTGTGAGGGAGAGTGTGTGTGTGAGGGAGAGAGTATGTGTGAGGGAGAGTGTGTGTGTGAGGGAGAGTGTGTGTGTGAGGGAGAGCGTGTGTGTGTGTGTGTGAGGGAGAGCGTGTGTGTGAGGGAGAGTGTGTGTGTGAGGGAGAGAGTGTGTGTGAGGGAGAGTGTGTGTGTGAGGGAGAGTGTGTGTGTGAGGGAGAGCGTGTGTGTGAGGGATAGTGTGTGTGTGAGGCAGAGTGTGTGTGTGAGGCAGAGTTTGTGTGTGAGGGAGAGTGTGTGTGTGAGGGAGAGTGTGTGTGTGAGGGAGAGTGTGTGTGTGAGGGAGAGTGTGTGTGTGAGGCAGAGTTTGTGTGTGAGGGAAAGTGTGTGTGTGTGAGGGAGAGTGTGTGTGTGAGGGAGAGTGTGTGTGTGAGGGAGAGTGTGTGTGTGAGGGAGAGTGTGTGTGTGAGGCAGAGTTTGTGTGTGAGGGAGAGCGTGTGTGTGTGTGTGTGTGAGGGAGAGCGTGTGTGTGAGGGAGAGTGTGTGTGTGAGGGAGAGTGTGTGTGTGAGGCAGAGTGTGTGTGTGAGGCAGAGTGTGTGTGAGGGAGAGTGTGTGTGTGAGGGAGAGTGTGTGTGTGAGGCAGAGTGTGTGTGTGAGGGAGAGCGTGTGTGTGTGTGTGTGTGAGGGAGAGCGTGTGTGTGAGGGAGAGTGTGTGTGTGAGGGAGAGTGTGTGTGTGAGGCAGAGTGTGTGTGAGGGAGAGTTTGTGTGTGAGGGAGAGTGTGTGTGTGAGGCAGAGTTTGTGTGTGAGGCAGAGTGTGTGTGTGAGGGAGAGTGTGTGTGTGAGGGAGAGTGTGTGTGAGGGAGAGAGTGTGTGTGAGGGAGAGTGTGTGTGTGAGGCAGAGTGTGTGTGTCAGGCAGAGTGTGTGTGTGAGGGAGAGAGTGTGTGTGAGGCAGAGTGTGTGTGAGGCAGAGTGAGTGTGTGAGGCAGAGTGTGTGTGTGAGGGAGAGTGTGTGTGTGAGGGAAAGAGTGTGTGTGAGGGAGAGAGTGTGTGTGAGGGAGAGTGTGTGTTTGAAGGAGAGCGTGTGTGTGAGGGAGAGCGTGTGTGAGAGGGAGACCGTGTTAGGGAGAGTGTGTGTGTGAGGGAGAGTGTGTGTGTGAGGCAGAGTGTGTGTGTGAGGGAGAGTGTGTGTGTGAGGGAGAGTGTGTGTGTGAGGGAGAGAGTGTGTGTGAGGGAGAGAGTGTGCGTGAGGGAGAGAGTGTGTTTGAAGGAGAGTGTGTGTGTGAGGGAGAGTGTGTGTGTGAGGGAGAGTGTGTGTGAGAGGGAGAGCGTGTGTGTGAGGAAGAGCGTGTGTGTGAGGGATAGAGTGTGTGTGAGGGAGGGAGTGTGTGTGAGGGAGAGTGTGTGTGTGAGGGAGAGAGTGTGTGTGAGGGAGAGTGTGTGTGTGAGGGAGAGTGTGTGTGTGAGGGAGAGTGTGTGTGTGAGGGAGAGTGTGTGTGTGAGGCAGAGTGTGTGTGTGAGGGAGAGTGTGTGTGTGAGGGAGAGTGTGTGTGTGAGGGAGAGTGTGTGTGTGAGGGAGAGTGTGTGTGTGAGGGAGAGTGTGTGTGTGAGGGAGAGTGTCTGTGTGAGGGAGAGAGTGTGTGTGAGGGAGAGAGTGTGTGTGAGGGAGAGTGTGTGTGTGAGGGAGAGTGTGTGTGTGAGGCAGAGTGTGTGTGTGAGGGAGAGCGTGTGTGTGTGTGTGTGTGAGGGAGAGCGTGTGTGTGAGGGAGAGTGTGTGTGTGAGGGAGAGTGTGTGTGTGAGGCAGAGTGTGTGTGAGGGAGAGTGTGTGTGTGAGGGAGAGTGTGTGTGTGAGGGAGAGTGTGTGTGTGAGGCTGAGTTTGTGTGTGAGGGAGAGTGTGTGTGTGAGGGAGAGTGTGTGTGTGAGGGAGAGTGTGTGTGTGAGGCTGAGTTTGTGTGTGAGGCTGAGTTTGTGTGTGAGGGAGAGTGTGTGTGTGAGGGAGAGTGTGTGTGTGAGGGAGAGAGTGTGTGTGAGGGAGAGTGTGTGTGTGAGGGAGAGTGTGTGTGAGGGAGAGTGTGTGTGTGAGGGAGAGTGTGTGTGTGAGGGAGAGTGTGTGTGAGGCAGAGTGTGTGTGTGAGGGAGAGTGTGTGTGTGAGGGAGAGCGTGTGTGTGAGGCAGAGTGTGTGTGAGGGAGAGTGTGTGTGTGAGGCAGAGTGTGTGTGTGAGGGAGAGAGTGTGTGTGAGGGAGAGTGTGTGTGTGAGGGAGAGTGTGTGTGTGAGGCAAAGTGTGTGTGTGTGAGGCAGAGTTTGTGTGTGAGGGGTGTGTGAGGCAGAGTTTGTGTGTGAGGGAGAGTGTGTGTGTGAGGGAGAGTGTGTGTGTGAGCAGAGTTTGTGTGTGAGGGAGAGTGTGTGGTGAGAGAGAGAGATATATTGTGTGTGAGGGCAGAGTGTGTGTGTGAGGGAGAGTGTGTGTGTGAGGCAAAGTGTGTGTGTGTGAGGCAGAGTTTGTGTGTGAGGGAGAGTGTGTGTGTGAGGGAGAGTGTGTGTGTGAGGGAGAGTGTGTGGTGTGAGGGAGAGCGTGTGTGTGAGGGAGAGAGTGTGTGTGTGAGGGAGAGATGTGTGTGTGAGGGAGAGTGTGTGTGTGAGGGAGAGTGTGTGTGTGAGGGAGAGTGTGTGTGTGAGGGAGAGTGTGTGTGTGAGGGAGAGAGTGTGTGTGAGGGAGAGAGTGTGTGTGAGGGAGAGAGTGTGTGTGAGGGAGAGTGTGTGTTTGAGGGAGAGTGTGTGTGTGAGGGAGAGTGTGTGTGTGAGGCAGAGTGTGTGTGTGAGGCAGAGTTTGTGTGTGAGGGAGAGTGTGTGTGTGAGGGAGAGAATGTGTGTGAGGGAGAGCGTGTGTGTGAGGGAGAGTGTGTGTGTGAGGCAGAGTGTGTGTGTGAGGCAGAGTGTGTGTGTGAGGCAGAGTTTGTGTGTGAAGGAGAGTGTGTGTGAGGCAGAGTGTGTGTGTGAGGCAGAGTTTGTGTGTGAGGGAGAGTGTGTGTGTGAGGCAGATTTTGTGTGTGAGGCAGAGTGTGTGTGTGAGGGAGAGTGTGTGTGTGAGGGAGAGCGTGTGTGTGAGGCAGAGTGGGTGTGTGAGGCAGAGTTTGTGTGTGAGGCAGAGTGGGTGTGTGAGGCAGATTTTGTGTGTGAGCAGAGTGTGTGTGTGAGGGAGAGTGTGTGTGTGTGAGGGAGAGTGTGTGTGTGAGGCAGAGTGGGTGTGTGAGGCAGAGTTTGTGTGTGAGGCAGAGTTTGTGTGTGAGGCAGAGTGGGTGTGTGAGGCAGAGATTGTGTGTGAGGGAGAGTGTGTGTGTGAGGGAGAGTGTGTGTGTGAGGCAAAGCGTGTGTGTGAGGCAGAGTTTGTGTGTGAGGGAGTGTGTGTGTGTGAGGGAGAGTGTGTGTGTGAGGGAGAGTGTGTGTGTGAGGGAGAGCGTGTGTGTGAGGGAGAGAGTTTATGTGTGAGGGTGAGAGTGTGTGTGAGGGAGAGTGTGTGTGTGAGGGAGAGTGTGTGTGTGAGGGAGAGTGTGTGTGTGAGGGAGAGAGTGTGTGTGAGGGAGAGAGTGTGTGTGAGGGAGAGAGTGTGTGTGAGGGAGAGTGTGTGTTTGAGGGAGAGTGTGTGTGTGAGGGAGAGTGTGTGTGTGAGGCAGAGTGTGTGTGTGAGGCAGAGTTTGTGTGTGAGGGAGAGTGTGTGTGTGAGGGGAGAGTGTGTGTGTGAGGGAGAGTGTGTGTGTGAGGGAGAGCGTGTGTGTGAGGGTAGCGTGTGTGTGGGAGAGTGTGTGTGTGAGGCAGAGTTTGTGTGTGAGGGAGAGTGTGTGTGTGAGGGAGAGTGTGTGTTAGAGGGAGAGTGTGTGTGTGAGGGAGAGAGTGTGTGTGAGGGAGAGTGTGTGTGTGAGGCAGAGTTTGTGTGTGAGGGAGAGTGTGTGTGTGAGGGAGAGTGTGTGTGTGAGGAACAGTGTGTGTGTGAGGGAGAGAGTGTGTGTGTGAGGGAGAGTGTGTGTGTGAGGCAGAGTGTGTGTGCGAGGCAGAGTGTGTGTGTGAGGGAGAGTGTGTGTGTGAGGGAGAGAGTGTGTGTGAGGGAGAGTGTGTGTGTGAGGGTGTGAGGGAGAGTGTGTGTGTGAGGGAGAGAGTGTGTTTGACGGAGAGAGTGTGTGTGAGGGAGAGTGTGTGTTTGAGGGAGAGTGTGTGTGTGAGGGAGAGTGTGTGTGTGAGGCAGAGTGTGTGTGTGAGGCAGAGTTTGTGTGTGAGGGAGAGTGTGTGTGTGAGGGAGAGTGTGTGTGTGAGGGAGAGAGTGTGTGTGAGGGAGAGCGTGTGTGTGAGGGAGAGTGTGTGTGTGAGGCAGAGTGTGTGTGTGAGGCAGAGTGTGTGTGTGAGGGAGAGTGTGTGTGTGAGGGAGAGAGTGTGTGTGTGAGGGAGTGTGTGTGTGTGTGAGGGAGAGTGTGTGTGTTGAGGGAGAGTGTGTGTGTGAGGGAGAGAGTGTTTGTGAGGCAGAGTGTGTGTGTGAGGGAGAGTGTGTGTGTGAGGGAGAGAGTGTGTGTGAGGGAGAGAGTGTGTGTGAGGGAGAGTGTGTGTGTGAGGGAGAGTGTGTGTGTGAGGCAGAGTGTGTGTGTGTGAGGGAGAGTGTGTGTGTGAGGGAGAGAGCGTGTGTGAGGCAGAGTGTGTGTGTGAGGCAGAGTGTGTGTGTGAAGCTGAGTTTGTGTGTGAGGGAGAGTGTGTGTGTGAGGGAGAGTGTGTGTGTGAGGGAGAGTGTGTGTGTGAGGCTGAGTTTGTGTGTGAGGGAGAGTGTGTGTGTGAGGGAGAGTGTGTGTGTGAGGGAGAGTGTGTGTGTGAGGCTGAGTTTGTGTGTGAGGGAGAGAGTGTGTGTGAGGGAGAGTGTGTGTGTGAGGGAGAGAGTGTGTGTGAGGGAAAGTGTGTGTGTGAGGCAGAGTGTGTGTGTGAGGGAGAGTGTGTGTGTGAGGGAGAATGTGTGTGTGAGGGAGAGTGTGTGTGTGAGGGAGAGTGTGTGTGTGAGGGAGAGTGTGTGTGTGAGGGAGAGTGTGTGTGTGAGGGAGAGCGTGTGTGTGAGGGAGAGAGTGTGTGTGAGACAGAGTGTGTGTGTGAGGGAGAGTGTGTGTGTGAGGCAGAGTGTGTGTGTGAGGCAGAGTGTGTGTGTGAGGGAAAGCGTGTGTGTGAGGGAGAGCGTGTGTGTGAGGGATAGTGTGTGTGTGAGGCAGAGTGTGTGTGTGAGGGAGAGTGTGTGTGTGAGGGAGAGTGTGTGTGTGAGGGAGAGTGTGTGTGTGAGGGAGAGTGTGTGTGTGAGGCAGAGTTTGTGTGTGAGGGAAAGTGTGTGTGTGTGAGGGAGAGTGTGTGTGTGAGGGAGAGTGTGTGTGTGAGGGAGAGTGTGTGTGTGAGGGAGAGTGTGTGTGTGAGGCAGAGTTTGTGTGTGAGGGAAAGTGTGTGTGTGTGAGGGAGAGTGTGTGTGTGAGGGAGAGTGTGTGTGTGAGGCAGAGTGTGTGTGTGAGGGAGAGTGTGTGTGTGAGGGAGAGTGTGTGTGTGTGAGGCAGAGTGTGTGTGAGGGAGAGTGTGTGTGTGTGAGGCAGAGTGTTGTGTGAGGCAGAGTTTGTGTGTGAGGGAAAGTGTGTGTGTGAGGGAGAGTGTGTGTGTGAGGGAGAGCGTGTGTGTGAGGGAGAGTGTGTGTGTGAGGCAGAGTGTGTGTGAGGGAGAGTGTGTGTGTGAGGCAGAGTGTGTGTGTGAGGCAGAGTTTGTGTGTGAGGGAGAGTGTGTGTGTGAGGGAGAGTGTGTGTGTGAGGGAGAGCGTGTGTGTGAGGGAGAGCGTGTGTGTGAGGGAGAGTTTGTGTGTGAGGGAGAGCGTGTGTGTGTGTGTGTGTGTGTGTGTGAGGGAGAGTGTGTGTGTGAGGGAGAGTGTGTGTGTGAGGGAGAGTGTGTGTGAGGGAGAGTGTGTGTGTGAGGGAGAGATTGTGTGTGAGGGAGAGCGTGTGTGTGAGGCAGAGTGTGTGTGTGAGGCAGAGTTTGTGTGTGAGGGAGAGTGTGTGTGTGAGGGAGAGTGTGTGTGTGAGGGAGAGTGTGTGTGTGAGGGAGAGTGTGTGTGTGAGGCAGAGTTTGTGTGTGAGGGAAAGTGTGTGTGTGTGAGGGAGAGTGTGTGTGTGAGGGAGAGTGTGTGTGTGAGGGAGAGTGTGTGTGAGGGAGAGTGTGTGTGTGAGGGAGAGAGTATGTGTGAGGGAGAGTGTGTGTGTGAGGGAGAGTGTGTGTGTGAGGGAGAGCGTGTGAGTGTGTGTGTGAGGGAGAGCGTGTGTGTGAGGGAAAGTGTGTGTGTGAGGGAGAGAGTGTGTGTGAGGGAGAGTGTCTGTGTGAGGCAGAGTGTGTGTGTGAGGGAGAGCGTGTGTGTGAGGGATAGTGTGTGTGTGAGGCAGAGTGTGTGTGTGAGGCAGAGTTTGTGTGTGAGGGAGAGTGTGTGTGTGAGGGAGAGTGTGTGTGTGAGGGAGAGTGTGTGTGTGAGGGAGAGTGTGTGTGTGAGGCAGAGTTTGTGTGTGAGGGAAAGTGTGTGTGTGTGAGGGAGAGTGTGTGTGTGAGGGAGAGTGTGTGTGTGAGGGAGAGTGTGTGTGTGAGGGAGAGTGTGTGTGTGAGGCAGAGTTTGTGTGTGAGGGAAAGTGTGTGTGTGTGAGGGAGAGTGTGTGTGTGAGGGAGAGTGTGTGTGTGAGGCAGAGTGTGTGTGTGAGGGAGAGTGTGTGTGAGGCAGAGTTTGTGCGAGGCAGAGTGAGTGTGTGAGGCAGAGTGTGTGTGTGAGGGAGAGTGTGTGTGTGAGGTAGAGAGTGTGTGTGAGGGAGAGAGTGTGTGTGAGGGAGAGTGTGTGTTTGAAGGAGAGCGTGTGTGTGAGGGAGAGTGTGTGTGTGAGGCAGAGTGTGTGTGTGAGGGAGAGTGTGTGTGTGAGGGAGAGAGTGTCTGTGAGGGAGAGAGTGTGTGTGAGGGAGAGTGTGTGTGTGAGGCAGAGTGTGTGTGTGAGGCAGAGTGTGTGTGTGAGGGAGAGTGTGTGTGTGAGGGAGAGTGTGTGTGTGAGGGAGAGAGTGTGTGTGAGGGAGAGAGTGTGTGTGAGGGAGAGCGTGTGTGAGGGAGAGTGTGTGTGTGAGGGAGAGAGTGTGTGTGAGGGAGAGTGTGTGTGTGAGGGAGAGTGTGTGTGTGAGGGAGAGTGTGTGTGTGAGGGAGAGTGTGAGTGTGAGGGAGAGTGTGTGTGTGAGGGAGAGTGTGTGTGTGAGGGAGAGTGTGTGTGTGAGGGAGAGTGTGTGTGTGAGGGAGAGAGTGTGTGTGAGGGAGAGTGTGTGTGTGAGGGAGAGTGTGTGTGTGAGGGAGAGTGTGTGTGTGAGGGAGAGTGTGTGTGTGAGGGAGAGTGTGTGTGTGAGGGAGAGTGTGTGTGTGAGGGAGAGTGTGTGTGTGTGAGGGAGAGTGTGTGTGTGAGGCAGAGTGGGTGTGTGAGGCAGAGTTTGTGTGTGAGGCAGAGTTTGTGTGTGAGGCAGAGTGGGTGTGTGAGGGAGAGTGTGTGTGTGAGGCAGAGATTGTGTGTGAGGGAGTGTGTGTGTGTGAGGGAGAGTGTGTGTGTGAGGGAGAGTGTGTGTGTGAGGCAAAGCGTGTGTGTGAGGCAGAGTTTGTGTGTGAGGGAGTGTGTGTGTGTGAGGGAGAGTGTGTGTGTGAGGGAGAGTGTGTGTGTGAGGGAGAGCGTGTGTGTGAGGGAGAGAGTGTGTGTGTGAGGGTGAGAGTGTGTGTGAGGGAGAGTGTGTGTGTGAGGGAGAGTGTGTGTGTGAGGGAGAGTGTGTGTGTGAGGGAGAGAGTGTGTGTGAGGGAGAGAGTGTGTGTGAGGGAGAGAGTGTGTGTGAGGGAGAGTGTGTGTTTGAGGGAGAGTGTGTGTGTGAGGGAGAGTGTGTGTGTGAGGCAGAGTGTGTGTGTGAGGCAGAGTTTGTGTGTGAGGGAGAGTGTGTGTGTGAGGGAGAGTGTGTGTGTGAGGGAGAGTGTGTGTGTGAGGGAGAGCGTGTGTGTGAGGGAGAGTGTGTGTGTGAGGGAGAGCGTGTGTGTGAGGGAGAGCGTGTGTGTGAGGGAGAGTGTGTGTGTGAGGCAGAGTTTGTGTGTGAGGGAGAGTGTGTGTGTGAGGGAGAGAGTGTGTGTGAGGGAGAGAGTGTGTGTGAGGGAGAGAGTGTGTGTGAGGGAGAGTGTGTGTTTGAGGGAGAGTATGTGTGTGAGGGAGAGTGTGTGTGTGAGGCAGAGTTTGTGTGTGAGGGAGAGTGTGTGTGTGAGGGAGAGTGTGTGTGTGAGGGAGAGTGTGTGTGTGAGGGAGAGCGTGTGTGTGAGGGAGAGTGTGTGTGTGAGGGAGAGCGTGTGTGTGAGGGAGAGCGTGTGTGTGAGGGAGAGTGTGTGTGTGAGGCAGAGTTTGTGTGTGAGGGAGAGTGTGTGTGTGAGGGAGAGTGTGTGTTAGAGGGAGAGTGTGTGTGTGAGGGAGAGAGTGTGTGTGAGGGAGAGTGTGTGTGTGAGGCAGAGTTTGTGTGTGAGGGAGAGTGTGTGTGTGAGGGAGAGTGTGTGTGTGAGGAACAGTGTGTGTGTGAGGGAGAGAGTGTGTGTGTGAGGGAGTGTGTGTGTGTGAGGCAGAGTGTGTGTGTGAGGGAGAGTGTGTGTGTGAGGGAGAGAGTGTGTGTGAGGGAGAGTGTGTGTGTGAGGGAGAGTGTGTGTGTGAGGGAGAGTGTGTGTGTGAGGGAGAGTGTGTGTGTGAGGGAGAGAGTGTGTTTGACGGAGAGAGTGTGTGTGAGGGAGAGTGTGTGTTTGAGGGAGAGTGTGTGTGTGAGGGAGAGTGTGTGTGTGAGGCAGTGTGTGTGTGTGAGGCAGAGTTTGTGTGTGAGGGAGAGTGTGTGTGTGAGGGAGAGTGTGTGTGTGAGGGAGAGAGTGTGTGTGAGGGAGAGCGTGTGTGTGAGGGAGAGTGTGTGTGTGAGGCAGAGTGTGTGTGTGAGGCAGAGTGTGTGTGTGAGGGAGAGTGTGTGTGTGAGGGAGAGAGTGTGTGTGTGAGGGAGTGTGTGTGTGTGTGAGGGAGAGTGTGTGTGTGAGGGAGAGTGTGTGTGTGAGGGAGAGAGTGTTTGTGAGGCAGAGTGTGTGTGTGAGGGAGAGTGTGTGTGTGAGGGAGAGAGTGTGTGTGAGGGAGAGAGTGTGTGTGAGGGAGAGTGTGTGTGTGAGGGAGAGTGTGTGTGTGAGGCAGAGTGTGTGTGTGTGAGGGAGAGTGTGTGTGTGAGGGAGAGAGCGTGTGTGAGGCAGAGTGTGTGTGTGTGAGGGAGAGTGTGTGTGTGAGGGAGAGAGCGTGTGTGAGGGAGAGAATGTGTGTGAGGGAGAGTGTGTGTGCGAGGCAGAGTGTGTGTGTGAGGCAGAGTGTGTGTGTGAGGCAGAGTGTGTGTGTGAAGCTGAGTTTGTGTGTGAGGGAGAGTGTGTGTGTGAGGGAGAGTGTGTGTGTGAGGGAGAGTGTGTGTGTGAGGCTGAGTTTGTGTGTGAGGGAGAGTGTGTGTGTGAGGGAGAGTGTGTGTGTGAGGGAGAGTGTGTGTGTGAGGCTGAGTTTGTGTGTGAGGGAGAGAGTGTGTGTGAGGGAGAGTGTGTGTGTGAGGGAGAGAGTGTGTGTGAGGGAAAGTGTGTGTGTGAGGCAGAGTGTGTGTGTGAGGGAGAGTGTGTGTGTGAGGGAGAATGTGTGTGTGAGGGAGAGTGTGTGTGTGAGGGAGAGTGTGTGTGTGAGGGAGAGAGTGTGTGTGAGGGAGAGAGTGTGTGTGAGGGAGAGTGTGTGTGTGAGGGAGAGTGTGTGTGTGAGGGAGAGTGTGTGTGTGAGGGAGAGAGTGTGTGTGAGGGAGATTGTGTGTGTGAGGGAGAGCGTGTGTGTGAGGGAGAGAGTGTGTGTGAGACAGAGTGTGTGTGTGAGGGAGAGTGTGTGTGTGAGGGAGAGTGTGTGTGTGAGGGAGAGTGTGTGTGTGAGGGAGAGTGTGTGTGTGAGGGAGAGTGTGTGTGTGAGGGAGAGTGTGTGTGTGAGGGAGAGCGTGTGTGTGAGGGAGAGAGTGTGTGTGAGACAGAGTGTGTGTGTGAGGGAGAGTGTGTGTGTGAGGCAGAGTGTGTGTGAGGGAGAGTGTGTGTGTGAGGCAGAGTGTGTGTGTGAGGGAAAGCGTGTGTGTGAGGGAGAGCGTGTGTGTGAGGGATAGTGTGTGTGTGAGGCAGAGTGTGTGTGTGAGGCAGAGTTTGTGTGTGAGGGAGAGTGTGTGTGTGAGGGAGAGTGTGTGTGTGAGGGAGAGTGTGTGTGTGAGGGAGAGTGTGTGTGTGAGGCAGAGTTTGTGTGTGAGGGAAAGTGTGTGTGTGTGAGGGAGAGTGTGTGTGTGAGGGAGAGTGTGTGTGTGAGGGAGAGTGTGTGTGTGAGGGAGAGTGTGTGTGTGAGGCAGAGTTTGTGTGTGAGGGAAAGTGTGTGTGTGTGAGGGAGAGTGTGTGTGTGAGGGAGAGTGTGTGTGTGAGGCAGAGTGTGTGTGTGAGGGAGAGTGTGTGTGTGAGGGAGAGTGTGTGTGTGTGAGGCAGAGTGTGTGTGAGGGAGAGTGTGTGTGTGTGAGGCAGAGTGTGTGTGTGAGGCAGAGTTTGTGTGTGAGGGAGAGTGTGTGTGTGAGGGAGAGTGTGTGTGTGAGGGAGAGCGTGTGTGTGAGGCAGAGTGTGTGTGTGAGGGAGAGTGTGTGTGTGAGGGAGAGCGTGTGTGTGAGGGAGAGTTTGTGTGTGAGGGAGAGCGTGTGTGTGTGTGTGTGTGTGTGTGTGAGGGAGAGTGTGTGTGTGAGGGAGAGTGTGTGTGTGAGGGAGAGAGTGTGTGTGAGGGAGAGTGTCTGTGTGAGGCAGAGTGTGTGTGTGAGGGAGAGCGTGTGTGTGAGGGATAGTGTGTGTGTGAGGCAGAGTGTGTGTGTGAGGCAGAGTTTGTGTGTGAGGGAGAGTGTGTGTGTGAGGGAGAGTGTGTGTGTGAGGGAGAGTGTGTGTGTGAGGGAGAGTGTGTGTGTGAGGCAGAGTTTGTGTGTGAGGGAAAGTGTGTGTGTGTGAGGGAGAGTGTGTGTGTGAGGGAGAGTGTGTGTGTGAGGGAGAGTGTGTGTGTGAGGGAGAGTGTGTGTGTGAGGCAGAGTTTGTGTGTGAGGGAAAGTGTGTGTGTGTGAGGGAGAGTGTGTGTGTGAGGGAGAGTGTGTGTGTGAGGCAGAGTGTGTGTGTGAGGGAGAGTGTGTGTGAGGCAGAGTGTGTGTGAGGCAGAGTGAGTGTGTGAGGCAGAGTGTGTGTGTGAGGGAGAGTGTGTGTGTGAGGGAGAGAGTGTGTGTGAGGGAGAGAGTGTGTGTGAGGGAGAGTGTGTGTTTGAAGGAGAGCGTGTGTGTGAGGGAGAGCGTGTGTGAGAGGGAGACCGTGTTAGGGAGAGTGTGTGTGTGAGGGAGAGTGTGTGTGTGAGGCAGAGTGTGTGTGTGAGGGAGAGTGTGTGTGTGAGGGAGAGAGTGTCTGTGAGGGAGAGAGTGTGTGTGAGGGAGAGTGTGTGTGTGAGGCAGAGTGTGTGTGTGAGGCAGAGTGTGTGTGTGAGGGAGAGTGTGTGTGTGAGGGAGAGTGTGTGTGTGAGGGAGAGAGTGTGTGTGAGGGAGAGAGTGTGCGTGAGGGAGAGAGTGTGTTTGAAGGAGAGCGTGTGTGTGAGGCAGAGTGTGTGTGTGAGGCAGAGAGTGTGTGTGAGGGAGAGTGTGTGTGTGAGGGAGAGTGTGTGTGTGAGGGAGAGTGTGTGTGTGAGGGAGAGTGTGTGTGTGAGGGAGAGAGTGTGTGTGAGGAAGAGTGTGTGTGTGAGGGAGAGTGTGTGTGTGAGGGAGAGCGTGTGTGTGAGGGAGAGCGTGTGTGTGAGGGAGAGTGTGTGTGTGAGGGAGAGTGTGTGTGTGAGGCAGTGTGTGTGTGTGAGGCAGAGTTTGTGTGTGAGGGAGAGTGTGTGTGTGAGGGAGAGTGTGTGTGTGAGGGAGAGTGTGTGTTTGAGGGAGAGTGTGTGTGTGAGGGAGAGTGTGTGTGTGAGGCAGTGTGTGTGTGTGAGGCAGAGTTTGTGTGTGAGGGAGAGTGTGTGTGTGAGGGAGAGTGTGTGTGTGAGGGAGAGAGTGTGTGTGAGGGAGAGCGTGTGTGTGAGGGAGAGTGTGTGTGTGAGGCAGAGTGTGTGTGTGAGGCAGAGTGTGTGTGTGAGGGAGAGTGTGTGTGTGAGGGAGAGAGTGTGTGTGTGAGGGAGTGTGTGTGTGTGTGAGGGAGAGTGTGTGTGTGAGGGAGAGTGTGTGTGTGAGGGAGAGTGTGTGTGTGAGGGAGAGTTTGTGTGTGAGGGAGAGTGTGTGTGTGAGGGAGAGAATGTGTGTGAGGGAGAGAGTGTGTGCGAGGCAGAGCGTGTGTGTGAGGCAGAGTGTGTGTGTGAGGCAGAGTGTGTGTGTGAAGCTGAGTTTGTGTGTGAGGGAGAGTGTGTGTGTGAGGGAGAGTGTGTGTGTGAGGGAGAGTGTGTGTGTGAGGCTGAGTTTGTGTGTGAGGGAGAGTGTGTGTGTGAGGGAGAGTGTGTGTGTGAGGGAGAGTGTGTGTGTGAGGCTGAGTTTGTGTGTGAGGGAGAGAGTGTGTGTGAGGGAGAGTGTGTGTGTGAGGGAGAGTGTGTGTGTGAGGCAGAGTTTGTGTGTGAGGGAAAGTGTGTGTGTGTGAGGGAGAGTGTGTGTGTGAGGGAGAGTGTGTGTGTGAGGGAGAGTGTGTGTGTGAGGGAGAGTGTGTGTGTGAGGCATAGTTTGTGTGTGAGGGAAAGTGTGTGTGTGTGAGGGAGAGTGTGTGTGTGAGGGAGAGTGTGTGTGTGAGGCAGAGTGTGTGTGTGAGGGAGAGTGTGTGTGTGAGGGAGAGTGTGTGTGTGTGAGGCAGAGTGTGTGTGAGGGAGAGTGTGTGTGTGTGAGGCAGAGTGTGTGTGTGAGGCAGAGTTTGTGTGTGAGGGAGAGTGTGTGTGTGAGGGAGAGTGTGTGTGTGAGGGAGAGCGTGTGTGTGAGGGAGAGCGTGTGTGTGAGGGAGAGTTTGTGTGTGAGGGAGAGCGTGTGTGTGTGTGTGTGTGTGTGTGTGTGAGGGAGAGTGTGTGTGTGAGGGAGAGTGTGTGTGTGAGGGAGAGTGTGTGTGAGGGAGATTGTGTGTGTGAGGGAGAGATTGTGTGTGAGGGAGAGCGTGTGTGTGAGGCAGAGTGTGTGTGTGAGGGAGAGAGTGTGTGTGAGGGAGAGTGTGTGTGTGAGGGAGAGTGTGTGTGAGGGAGAGTGTGTGTGTGAGGGAGAGAGTATGTGTGAGGGAGAGTGTGTGTGTGAGGGAGAGTGTGTGTGTGAGGGAGAGCGTGTGTGTGTGTGTGTGAGGGAGAGTGTGTGTGTGAGGGAGAGTGTGTGTGTGAGGGAGAGAGTGTGTGTGAGGGAGAGTGTCTGTGTGAGGCAGAGTGTGTGTGTGAGGGAGAGCGTGTGTGTGAGGGATAGTGTGTGTGTGAGGCAGAGTGTGTGTGTGAGGCAGAGTTTGTGTGTGAGGGAGAGTGTGTGTGTGAGGGAGAGTGTGTGTGTGAGGGAGAGTGTGTGTGTGAGGGAGAGTGTGTGTGTGAGGCAGAGATTGTGTGTGAGGGAAAGTGTGTGTGTGTGAAGGGAGAGTGTGTGTGTGAGGGAGAGTGTGTGTGTGAGGGAGAGTGTGTGTGTGAGGCAGAGTTTGTGTGTGAGGGAAAGTGTGTGTGTGTGAGGGAGAGTGTGTGTGTGAGGGAGAGTGTGTGTGTGAGGCAGAGTGTGTGTGTGAGGGAGAGTGTGTGTGAGGCAGAGTGTGTGTGAGGCAGAGTGAGTGTGTGAGGCAGAGTGTGTGTGTGAGGGAGAGTGTGTGTGTGAGGGAGAGAGTGTGTGTGAGGGAGAGAGTGTGTGTGAGGGAGAGTGTGTGTTTGAAGGAGAGCTGTGTGTGAGGGAGAGCGTGTGTGAGAGGGAGACCGTGTTAGGGAGAGTGTGTGTGTGAGGGAGAGTGTGTGTGTGAGGCAGAGTGTGTGTGTGAGGGAGAGTGTGTGTGTGAGGGAGAGAGTGTCTGTGAGGGACTGAGTGTGTGTGAGGGAGAGTGTGTGTGTGAGGCAGAGTGTGTGTGTGAGGCAGAGTGTGTGTGTGAGGGAGAGTGTGTGTGTGAGGGAGAGTGTGTGTGTGAGGGAGAGAGTGTGTGTGAGGGAGAGAGTGTGCGTGAGGGAGAGAGTGTGTTTGAAGGAGAGCGTGTGTGTGAGGCAGAGTGTGTGTGTGAGGCAGAGTGTGTGTGTGAGGGAGAGCGTGTGTGTGTGTGTGTGAGGGAGAGTGTGTGTGTGAGGGAGAGTGTGTGTGTGAGGGAGAGAGTGTGTGTGAGGGAGAGTGTCTGTGTGAGGCAGAGCGTGTGTGTGAGGGAGAGCGTGTGTGTGAGGGATAGTGTGTGTGTGAGGCAGAGTGTGTGTGTGAGGCAGAGTTTGTGTGTGAGGGAGAGTGTGTGTGTGAGGGAGAGTGTGTGTGTGAGGGAGAGTGTGTGTGTGAGGGAGAGTGTGTGTGTGAGGCAGAGTTTGTGTGTGAGGGAAAGTGTGTGTGTGTGAGGGAGAGTGTGTGTGTGAGGGAGAGTGTGTGTGTGAGGGAGAGTGTGTGTGTGAGGGAGAGTGTGTGTGTGAGGCAGAGTTTGTGTGTGAGGGAAAGTGTGTGTGTGTGAGGGAGAGTGTGTGTGTGAGGGAGAGTGTGTGTGTGAGGCAGAGTGTGTGTGTGAGGGAGAGTGTGTGAGAGGCAGAGTGTGTGTGAGGCAGAGTGAGTGTGTGAGGCAGAGTGTGTGTGTGAGGGAGAGAGTGTGTGTGAGGGAGAGCGTGTGTGAGAGGGAGACCGTGTTAGGGAGAGTGTGTGTGTGAGGGAGAGTGTGTGTGTGTGAGGGAGAGTGTGTGTGTGAGGGAGAGAGTGTCTGTGAGGGAGAGAGTGTGTGTGAGGGAGAGTGTGTGTGTGAGGCAGAGTGTGTGTGTGAGGCAGAGTGTGTGTGTGAGGGAGAGTGTGTGTGTGAGGGAGAGTGTGTGTGTGAGGGAGAGAGTGTGTTTGAAGGAGAGCGTGTGTGTGAGGCAGAGTGTGTGTGTGAGGCAGAGTGTGTGTGTGAGGGAGAGTGTGTGTGTGAGGGAGAGTGTGTGTGTGAGGGAGAGAGTGTGTGTGAGGGAGAGAGTGTGTGTGAGGGAGAGCGTGTGTGAGAGGGAGAGCGTGTGTGTGAGGAAGAGCGTGTGTGTGAGGGATAGAGTGTGTGTGAGGGAGAGAGTGTGTGTGAGGGAGAGTGTGTGTGTGAGGGAGAGAGTGTGTGTGAGGGAGAGTGTGTGTGTGAGGGAGAGTGTGTGTGTGAGGGAGAGTGTGTGTGTGAGGGAGAGTGTGAGTGTGAGGGAGAGTGTGTGTGTGAGGGAGAGTGTGTGTGTGAGGGAGAGTGTGTGTGTGAGGGAGAGAGTGTGTGTGAGGGAGAGAGTGTGTGTGAGGGAGAGTGTGTGTGTGAGGGAGAGAGTGTGTGTGAGGGAGAGAGTGTGTGTGAGGGAGAGTGTGTGTGTGAGGGAGAGTGTGTGTGTGAGGCAGAGTGTGTGTGTGAAGCAGAGTTTGTGTGTGAGGGAGAGTGTGTGTGAGGGAGAGTGTGTGTGTGAGGGAGAGTGTGTGTGTGAGGGAGAGTGTGTGTGTGAGGGAGAGTGTCTGTGTGAGGGAGAGAGTGTGTGTGAGGGAGAGAGTGTGTGTGAGGGAGAGTGTGTGTGTGAGGGAGAGTGTGTGTGTGAGGCAGAGTGTGTGTGTGAGGGAGAGCGTGTGTGTGTGTGTGTGTGAGGGAGAGCGTGTGTGTGAGGGAGAGTGTGTGTGTGAGGGAGAGTGTGTGTGTGAGGCAGAGTGTGTGTGAGGGAGAGTTTGTGTGTGAGGGAGAGTGTGTGTGTGAGGCAGAGTTTGTGTGTGAGGCAGAGTGTGTGTGTGAGGGAGAGTGTGTGTGTGAGGGAGAGTGTGTGTGAGGGAGAGAGTGTGTGTGAGGGAGAGTGTGTGTGTGAGGCAGAGTGTGTGTGTCAGGCAGAGTGTGTGTGTGAGGCAGAGTGTGTGTGTGAGGGAGAGAGTGTGTGTGAGGCAGAGTGTGTGTGAGGCAGAGTGAGTGTGTGAGGCAGAGTGTGTGTGTGAGGGAGAGTGTGTGTGTGAGGGAGAGTGTGTGTGTGAGGGAGAGTGTGTGTGTGAGGGAGAGTGTGTGTGTGAGGGAGAGTGTGTGTGTGAGGGAGAGTGTGTGTGTGAGGGAGAGAGTGTGTGTGAGGGAGAGAGTGTGTGTGAGGGAGAGAGTGTGTGTGAGGGAGAGTGTGTGTTTGAAGGAGAGCGTGTGTGAGAGGGAGACCGTGTTAGGGAGAGTGTGTGTGTGAGGGAGAGTGTGTGTGTGAGGGAGAGTGTGTGTGTGAGGCAGAGTGTGTGTGTGAGGCAGAGTGTGTGTGTGAGGGAGAGTGTGTGTGTGAGGGAGAGTGTGTGTGTGAGGGAGAGAGTGTGTGTGAGGGAGAGAGTGTGTGTGAGGGAGAGAGTGTGTGTGAGGGAGAGTGTGTGTGTGAGGGAGAGTGTGTGTGTGAGGGAGAGTGTGTGTGTGAGGGAGAGTGTGTGTGTGAGGGAGAGTGTGTGTGTGAGGGAGAGAGTGTCTGTGAGGGAGAGAGTGTCTGTGAGGGAGAGAGTGTGTGTGAGGGAGAGTGTGTGTGTGAGGCAGAGTGTGTGTGTGAGGCAGAGTGTGTGTGTGAGGGAGAGTGTGTGTGTGAGGGAGAGAGTGTGTGTGAGGGAGAGAGTGTGCGTGAGGGAGAGAGTGTGTTTGAAGGAGAGCGTGTGTGTGAGGCAGAGTGTGTGTGTGAGGCAGAGTGTGTGTGTGAGGGAGAGTGTGTGTGTGAGGGAGAGAGTGTGTGTGAGGGAGAGAGTGTGTGTGAGGGAGAGCGTGTGTGAGAGGGAGAGCGTGTGTGTGAGGAAGAGCGTGTGTGTGAGGGATAGAGTGTGTGTGAGGGAGAGAGTGTGTGTGAGGGAGAGTGTGTGTGTGAGGGAGAGAGTGTGTGTGAGGGAGAGTGTGTGTGTGAGGGAGAGTGTGTGTGTGAGGGAGAGTGTGTGTGTGAGGGAGAGTGTGAGTGTGAGGGAGAGTGTGTGTGTGAGGGAGAGTGTGTGTGTGAGGGAGAGTGTGTGTGTGAGGGAGAGAGTGTGTGTGAAGGAGAGAGTGTGTGTGAGGGAGAGTGTGTGTGTGAGGGAGAGAGTGTGTGTGAGGGAGAGAGTGTGTGTGAGGGAGAGTGTGTGTGTGAGGGAGAGTGTGTGTGTGAGGCAGAGTGTGTGTGTGAAGCAGAGTTTGTGTGTGAGGGAGAGTGTGTGTGAGGGAGAGTGTGTGTGTGAGGGAGAGTGTGTGTGTGAGGGAGAGTGTGTGTGTGAGGGAGAGTGTCTGTGTGAGGGAGAGAGTGTGTGTGAGGGAGAGAGTGTGTGTGAGGGAGAGTGTGTGTGTGAGGGAGAGTGTGTGTGTGAGGCAGAGTGTGTGTGTGAGGGAGAGCGTGTGTGTGTGTGTGTGTGAGGGAGAGCGTGTGTGTGAGGGAGAGTGTGTGTGTGAGGGAGAGTGTGTGTGTGAGGCAGAGTGTGTGTGAGGGAGAGTGTGTGTGTGAGGGAGAGTGTGTGTGTGAGGGAGAGTGTGTGTGTGAGGCTGAGTTTGTGTGTGAGGGAGAGTGTGTGTGTGAGGGAGAGTGTGTGTGTGAGGCTGAGTTTGTGTGTGAGGCTGAGTTTGTGTGTGAGGGAGAGTGTGTGTGTGAGGGAGAGTGTGTGTGTGAGGCAGAGTTTGTGTGTGAGGGAGAGTGTGTGTGTGAGGGAGAGTGTGTGTGTGAGGGAGAGTGTGTGTGTGAGGGAGAGCGTGTGTGTGAGGGAGAGTGTGTGTGTGAGGGAGAGTGTGTGTGTGAGGCAAAGTGTGTGTGTGTGAGGCAGAGTGTGTGTGTGAGGGAGAGTGTGTGTGTGAGGGAGAGAGTGTGTGTGAGGGAGAGTGTGTGTGTGAGGGAGAGTGTGTGTGTGAGGGAGAGTGTGTGTGTGAGGGAGAGAGTGTGTTTGACGGAGAGAGTGTGTGTGAGGGAGAGTTTGTGTGTGAGGGAGAGTGTGTGTGTGAGGGAGAGTGTGTGTGTGAGGGAGAGAGTGTGTGTGAGGGAGAGCGTGTGTGTGAGGGAGAGTGTGTGTGTGAGGCAGAGTGTGTGTGTGAGGCAGAGTGTGTGTGTGAGGGAGAGTGTGTGTGTGAGGGAGAGAGTGTGTGTGTGAGGGAGTGTGTGTGTGTGTGAGGGAGAGTGTGTGTGTGAGGCAGAGTTTGTGTGTGAGGGAAAGTGTGTGTGTGTGAGGGAGAGTGTGTGTGTGAGGGAGAGTGTGTGTGTGAGGGAGAGTGTGTGTGTGAGGGAGAGTGTGTGTGTGAGGCAGAGTTTGTGTGTGAGGGAAAGTGTGTGTGTGTGAGGGAGAGTGTGTGTGTGAGGGAGAGTGTGTGTGTGAGGCAGAGTGTGTGTGTGAGGGAGAGTGTGTGTGTGAGGGAGAGTGTGTGTGTGTGAGGCAGAGTGTGTGTGAGGGAGAGTGTGTGTGTGTGAGGCAGAGTGTGTGTGTGAGGCAGAGTTTGTGTGTGAGGGAGAGTGTGTGTGTGAGGGAGAGTGTGTGTGTGAGGGAGAGCGTGTGTGTGAGGGAGAGCGTGTGTGTGAGGGAGAGTTTGTGTGTGAGGGAGAGCGTGTGTGTGTGTGTGTGTGTGTGTGTGAGGGAGAGTGTGTGTGTGAGGGAGAGTGTGTGTGTGAGGGAGAGTGTGTGTGAGGGAGATTGTGTGTGTGAGGGAGAGTGTGTGTGAGGGAGAGTGTGTGTGTGAGGGAGAGAGTGTGTGTGAGGGAGAGTGTGTGTGTGAGGGAGAGTGTGTGTGAGGGAGAGTGTGTGTGTGAGGGAGAGAGTATGTGTGAGGGAGAGTGTGTGTGTGAGGGAGAGTGTGTGTGTGAGGGAGAGCGTGTGTGTGTGTGTGTGAGGGAGAGTGTGTGTGTGAGGGAGAGTGTGTGTGTGAGGGAGAGAGTGTGTGTGAGGGAGAGTGTCTGTGTGAGGCAGAGTGTGTGTGTGAGGGAGAGCGTGTGTGTGAGGGATAGTGTGTGTGTGAGGCAGAGTGTGTGTGTGAGGCAGAGTTTGTGTGTGAGGGAGAGTGTGTGTGTGAGGGAGAGTGTGTGTGTGAGGGAGAGTGTGTGTGTGAGGGAGAGTGTGTGTGTGAGGCAGAGTTTGTGTGTGAGGGAAAGTGTGTGTGTGTGAGGGAGAGTGTGTGTGTGAGGGAGAGTGTGTGTGTGAGGGAGAGTGTGTGTGTGAGGGAGAGTGTGTGTGTGAGGCAGAGTTTGTGTGTGAGGGAAAGTGTGTGTGTGTGAGGGAGAGTGTGTGTGTGAGGGAGAGTGTGTGTGTGAGGCAGAGTGTGTGTGTGAGGGAGAGTGTGTGTGAGGCAGAGTGTGTGTGAGGCAGAGTGAGTGTGTGAGGCAGAGTGTGTGTGTGAGGGAGAGTGTGTGTGTGAGGGAGAGAGTGTGTGTGAGGGAGAGAGTGTGTGTGAGGGAGAGTGTGTGTTTGAAGGAGAGCGTGTGTGTGAGGGAGAGCGTGTGTGAGAGGGAGACCGTGTTAGGGAGAGTGTGTGTGTGAGGGAGAGTGTGTGTGTGAGGCAGAGTGTGTGTGTGAGGCAGAGTGTGTGTGTGAGGGAGAGTGTGTGTGTGAGGGAGAGTGTGTGTGTGAGGGAGAGAGTGTGTGTGAGGGAGAGAGTGTGCGTGAGGGAGAGAGTGTGTTTGAAGGAGAGCGTGTGTGTGAGGCAGAGTGTGTGTGTGAGGCAGAGTGTGTGTGTGAGGGAGAGTGTGTGTGTGAGGGAGAGTGTGTGTGTGAGGGAGAGAGTGTGTGTGAGGGAGAGTGTGTGTGTGAGGGAGAGAGTGTGTGTGAGGAAGAGAGTGTGTTTGACGGAGAGAGTGTGTGTGAGGGAGAGTGTGTGTTTGAGGGAGAGTGTGTGTGTGAGGGAGAGTGTGTGTGTGAGGCAGTGTGTGTGTGTGAGGCAGAGTTTGTGTGTGAGGGAGAGTGTGTGTGTGAGGGAGAGTGTGTGTGTGAGGGAGAGAGTGTGTGTGAGGGAGAGCGTGTGTGTGAGGGAGAGTGTGTGTGTGAGGCAGAGTGTGTGTGTGAGGCAGAGTGTGTGTGTGAGGGAGAGTGTGTGTGTGAGGGAGAGAGTGTGTGTGTGAGGGAGTGTGTGTGTGTGTGAGGGAGAGTGTGTGTGTGAGGGAGAGTGTGTGTGTGAGGGAGAGTGTGTGTGTGAGGGAGAGTTTGTGTGTGAGGGAGAGTGTGTGTGTGAGGGAGAGAATGTGTGTGAGGGAGAGAGTGTGTGCGAGGCAGAGCGTGTGTGTGAGGCAGAGTGTGTGTGTGAGGCAGAGTGTGTGTGTGAAGCTGAGTTTGTGTGTGAGGGAGAGTGTGTGTGTGAGGGAGAGTGTGTGTGTGAGGGAGAGTGTGTGTGTGAGGCTGAGTTTGTGTGTGAGGGAGAGTGTGTGTGTGAGGGAGAGTGTGTGTGTGAGGGAGAGTGTGTGTGTGAGGCTGAGTTTGTGTGTGAGGGAGAGAGTGTGTGTGAGGGAGAGTGTGTGTGTGAGGGAGAGAGTGTGTGTGAGGGAAAGTGTGTGTGTGAGGCAGAGTGTGTGTGTGAGGGAGAGTGTGGGTGTGAGGGAGAATGTGTGTGTGAGGGAGAGTGTGTGTGTGAGGGAGAGTGTGTGTGTGAGGGAGAGTGTGTGTGTGAGGGAGAGTGTGTGTGTGAGGGAGAGCGTGTGTGTGAGGGAGAGAGTGTGTGTGAGACAGAGTGTGTGTGTGAGGGAGAGTGTGTGTGTGAGGCAGAGTGTGTGTGAGGGAGAGTGTGTGTGTGAGGCAGAGTGTGTGTGTGAGGGAAAGCGTGTGTGTGAGGGAGAGCGTGTGTGTGAGGGATAGTGTGTGTGTGAGGCAGAGTGTGTGTGTGAGGCAGAGTTTGTGTGTGAGGGAGAGTGTGTGTGTGAGGGAGAGTGTGTGTGTGAGGGAGAGTGTGTGTGTGAGGGAGAGTGTGTGTGTGAGGCAGAGTTTGTGTGTGAGGGAAAGTGTGTGTGTGTGAGGGAGAGTGTGTGTGTGAGGGAGAGTGTGTGTGTGAGGGAGAGTGTGTGTGTGAGGGAGAGTGTGTGTGTGAGGCATAGTTTGTGTGTGAGGGAAAGTGTGTGTGTGTGAGGGAGAGTGTGTGTGTGAGGGAGAGTGTGTGTGTGAGGCAGAGTGTGTGTGTGAGGGAGAGTGTGTGTGTGAGGGAGAGTGTGTGTGTGTGAGGCAGAGTGTGTGTGAGGGAGAGTGTGTGTGTGTGAGGCAGAGTGTGTGTGTGAGGCAGAGTTTGTGTGTGAGGGAGAGTGTGTGTGTGAGGGAGAGTGTGTGTGTGAGGGAGAGCGTGTGTGTGAGGGAGAGCGTGTGTGTGAGGGAGAGTTTGTGTGTGAGGGAGAGCGTGTGTGTGTGTGTGTGTGTGTGTGTGTGTGAGGGAGAGTGTGTGTGTGAGGGAGAGTGTGTGTGTGAGGGAGAGTGTGTGTGAGGGAGATTGTGTGTGTGAGGGAGAGATTGTGTGTGAGGGAGAGCGTGTGTGTGAGGCAGAGTGTGTGTGTGAGGGAGAGAGTGTGTGTGAGGGAGAGTGTGTGTGTGAGGGAGAGTGTGTGTGAGGGAGAGTGTGTGTGTGAGGGAGAGAGTATGTGTGAGGGAGAGTGTGTGTGTGAGGGAGAGTGTGTGTGTGAGGGAGAGCGTGTGTGTGTGTGTGTGAGGGAGAGTGTGTGTGTGAGGGAGAGTGTGTGTGTGAGGGAGAGAGTGTGTGTGAGGGAGAGTGTCTGTGTGAGGCAGAGTGTGTGTGTGAGGGAGAGCGTGTGTGTGAGGGATAGTGTGTGTGTGAGGCAGAGTGTGTGTGTGAGGCAGAGTTTGTGTGTGAGGGAGAGTGTGTGTGTGAGGGAGAGTGTGTGTGTGAGGGAGAGTGTGTGTGTGAGGCAGAGATTGTGTGTGAGGGAAAGTGTGTGTGTGTGAGGGAGAGTGTGTGTGTGAGGGAGAGTGTGTGTGTGAGGGAGAGTGTGTGTGTGAGGGAGAGTGTGTGTGTGAGGCAGAGTTTGTGTGTGAGGGAAAGTGTGTGTGTGTGAGGGAGAGTGTGTGTGTGAGGGAGAGTGTGTGTGTGAGGCAGAGTGTGTGTGTGAGGGAGAGTGTGTGTGAGGCAGAGTGTGTGTGAGGCAGAGTGAGTGTGTGAGGCAGAGTGTGTGTGTGAGGGAGAGTGTGTGTGTGAGGGAGAGAGTGTGTGTGAGGGAGAGAGTGTGTGTGAGGGAGAGTGTGTGTTTGAAGGAGAGCGTGTGTGTGAGGGAGAGCGTGTGTGAGAGGGAGACCGTGTTAGGGAGAGTGTGTGTGTGAGGGAGAGTGTGTGTGTGAGGCAGAGTGTGTGTGTGAGGGAGAGTGTGTGTGTGAGGGAGAGAGTGTCTGTGAGGGACTGAGTGTGTGTGAGGGAGAGTGTGTGTGTGAGGCAGAGTGTGTGTGTGAGGCAGAGTGTGTGTGTGAGGGAGAGTGTGTGTGTGAGGGAGAGTGTGTGTGTGAGGGAGAGAGTGTGTGTGAGGGAGAGAGTGTGCGTGAGGGAGAGAGTGTGTTTGAAGGAGAGCGTGTGTGTGAGGCAGAGTGTGTGTGTGAGGCAGAGTGTGTGTGTGAGGGAGAGCGTGTGTGTGTGTGTGTGAGGGAGAGTGTGTGTGTGAGGGAGAGTGTGTGTGTGAGGGAGAGAGTGTGTGTGAGGGAGAGTGTCTGTGTGAGGCAGAGCGTGTGTGTGAGGGAGAGCGTGTGTGTGAGGGATAGTGTGTGTGTGAGGCAGAGTGTGTGTGTGAGGCAGAGTTTGTGTGTGAGGGAGAGTGTGTGTGTGAGGGAGAGTGTGTGTGTGAGGGAGAGTGTGTGTGTGAGGGAGAGTGTGTGTGTGAGGCAGAGTTTGTGTGTGAGGGAAAGTGTGTGTGTGTGAGGGAGAGTGTGTGTGTGAGGGAGAGTGTGTGTGTGAGGGAGAGTGTGTGTGTGAGGGAGAGTGTGTGTGTGAGGCAGAGTTTGTGTGTGAGGGAAAGTGTGTGTGTGTGAGGGAGAGTGTGTGTGTGAGGGAGAGTGTGTGTGTGAGGCAGAGTGTGTGTGTGAGGGAGAGTGTGTGTGAGGCAGAGTGTGTGTGAGGCAGAGTGAGTGTGTGAGGCAGAGTGTGTGTGTGAGGGAGAGTGTGTGTGTGAGGGAGAGAGTGTGTGTGAGGGAGAGAGTGTGTGTGAGGGAGAGTGTGTGTTTGAAGGAGAGCGTGTGTGTGAGGGAGAGCGTGTGTGAGAGGGAGACCGTGTTAGGGAGAGTGTGTGTGTGAGGGAGAGTGTGTGTGTGTGAGGGAGAGTGTGTGTGTGAGGGAGAGAGTGTCTGTGAGGGAGAGAGTGTGTGTGAGGGAGAGTGTGTGTGTGAGGCAGAGTGTGTGTGTGAGGCAGAGAGTGTGTGTGAGGGAGAGTGTGTGTGTGAGGGAGAGTGTGTGTGTGAGGGAGAGAGTGTGTTTGAAGGAGAGCGTGTGTGTGAGGCAGAGTGTGTGTGTGAGGCAGAGTGTGTGTGTGAGGGAGAGTGTGTGTGTGAGGGAGAGTGTGTGTGTGAGGGAGAGAGTGTGTGTGAGGGAGAGAGTGTGTGTGAGGGAGAGCGTGTGTGAGAGGGAGAGCGTGTGTGAGGAAGAGCGTGTGTGTGAGGGATAGAGTGTGTGTGAGGGAGAGAGTGTGTGTGAGGGAGAGTGTGTGTGTGAGGGAGAGAGTGTGTGTGAGGGAGAGTGTGTGTGTGAGGGAGAGTGTGTGTGTGAGGGAGAGTGTGTGTGTGAGGGAGAGTGTGAGTGTGAGGGAGAGTGTGTGTGTGAGGGAGAGTGTGTGTGTGAGGGAGAGTGTGTGTGTGAGGGAGAGAGTGTGTGTGAGGGAGAGAGTGTGTGTGAGGAGAGTGTGTGTGAGGGAGAGAGTGTGTGTGAGGGAGAGAGTGTGTGTGAGGGAGAGTGTGTGTGTGAGGGAGAGTGTGTGTGTGAGGCAGAGTGTGTGTGTGAAGCAGAGTTTGTGTGTGAGGGAGAGTGTGTGTGAGGGAGAGTGTGTGTGTGAGGGAGAGTGTGTGTGTGAGGGAGAGTGTGTGTGTGAGGGAGAGTGTTGTGTGAGGGAGAGAGTGTGTGTGAGGGAGAGAGTGTGTGTGAGGGAGAGTGTGTGTGTGAGGGAGAGTGTGTGTGTGAGGCAGAGTGTGTGTGTGAGGGAGAGCGTGTGTGTGTGTGTGTGTGAGGGAGAGGTGTGTGTGAGGGAGAGTGTGTGTGTGGGAGAGTGTGTGTGAGGGAGAGTGTGTGTGTGAGGGAGAGTGTGTGTGAGGGAGAGTGTGTGTGAGGGAGAGTGTGTGTGTGAGGAGAGTGTGTGTGTCAGGCAGAGTGTGTGTGTGAGGCAGAGTGTGTGTGTGAGGGAGAGAGTGTGTGTGAGGCAGAGTGTGTGTGAGGCAGAGTGAGTGTGTGAGGCTGTGTGAGGGAGAGAGTGTGTGTGAGGGAGAGTGTGTGTTTGAAGGAGAGCGTGTGTGAGAGGGAGACCGTGTTAGGGAGAGTGTGTGTGTGAGGGAGAGTGTGTGTGTGAGGGAGAGTGTGTGTGTGAGGCAGAGTGTGTGTGTGAGGCAGAGTGTGTGTGTGAGGGAGAGTGTGTGTGTGAGGGAGAGTGTGTGTGTGAGGGAGAGAGTGTGTGTGAGGGAGAGAGTGTGTGTGAGGGAGAGAGTGTGTGTGAGGGAGAGTGTGTGTGTGAGGGAGAGTGTGTGTGTGAGGGAGAGTGTGTG
>NW_027252121.1:0-30400 GCF_044704955.1 Pristiophorus japonicus | reverse complement strand
GTCGTAACTCACACCGAGTCCCGCTCACCCATCACCCCCTGTGCTCACTGCCCCGTGTCCTAACTCGCACCGAGTCCCACTCACCCATCACCCCCTGTACTCGCTGCCCCATGTCCTAACTCTCACCCAGTCCCGCTCACCCATCACCCCTGTACTCGCTGACCTACACTGGCTCCCGGTTAAGCAACACCTCAATTTCCAACTTCTAATCCTTGTTTTCAAATCCTTCCATGGCCTTGCCCCTCCCTATCTCTGTAATCTCCTCCAGCCCCACAACCTCCCTGAGATGTCTGTGCTCCTCTAATTCTGTCCTCCTGAGTATATCTAATTATAATCATTCCACCATCGGTGGCCTTTCCTCCTGTTGCCTGGGCCCCAAGCTCTGGAACTCCCTAAATCTCTCCGCCTCACTACCTCTCCTCCTTTAAGACGCTCCTTAAAACCTCCCTTTTTGACCAAACTTTTGGTCACCCTAATTTCTACTTATGCGGCTCAGTGTTAAATTTTTATCATAACATTCCTGTGAAGCACCCTGGGACGTTTCACTACATTAAAGGCGCTATATAAATGCAAGTTGTCGAGAAATAAAAATGTACAAATAGAATGTTTCAAAGGGATAAAGAGGACATTTCCCTTCCTGTTGGTATCGATGGTTCCCCTGGATCCTGCGAGGTATTGAGCGGGTTAACTCTTCACTCTGCCCCCTCCCCTGGGGCAGGGCTAAGACTCCGAGCTCAGTGTGTGTGAGTGTTGCAGCTCCCTAGCCCCTAGGCCCTTCCTACGTCTAATCATATTGTCAGCCATGTCAGCATTCTCGCCTCTGAGTCAGAAGATCGTGGATACAAGCCCCACTCCAGAGACTTGAGCCTATAATACGAGGTGACAGTCCAGGGCAGTACTGAGGGAGCGCCGCACTGTTAGAGGAGCAGTACCGAGGGAGCGCCGCACTGTGCTGTCGGAGGGGCGGTACTGAGGGAGCACCACACTGTCGGAGGGGCAATACTGAGGGAGCGCCGCACTGTTGGAGGGGCGGTACCGAGGGAGCGCTGCACTGTCGGAGGGGCAGTACTGAGGGAGCACCACACTGTCGGAGGGGCAATACTGAGGGAGCGCCGCACTGTCGGAGGGGCGGTACTGAGGGAGCGCCGTACTGTTGGAGGGGCGGTACCGAGGGAGCGCTGCACTGTCGGAGGGGCAGTACTGAGGGAGCACCACACTGTCGGAGGGGCAATACTGAGGGAGCCCCGCACTGTCGGAGGGGCGGTACTGAGGGAGCGCCGCACTGTGCTGTCGGAGGGGCGGTACCGAGGGAGCGCTGCACTGTCGGAGGGGCAGTACTGAGGGAGCACCACACTGTCGGAGGGGCAATACTGAGGGAGCCCCGCACGGTCGGAGGGGCGGTACTGAGGGAGCGCCGCACTGTCGGAGGGGCAGTACCGAGGGAGCGCTGCACTGTCGGAGGGGCAGTACCGAGGGAGCGCCGCACTGTGCTGTCGGAGGGGCAGTACTGAGGGAGCGCCGCACTGTTGGAGATGACGTCTTTCGGTTTAGACAGACCCTGTCTATCCTCTCGGGTTGATGTTAAAAAATCCCATGACAATAATCAAAGATGAGCAGGGGAGTTCTCCCTGGGGCCAATATTTATCTCTCAAACAGCATTACTAAAATAGATGACCTGGTCATTATCACATTGCTGTGTGTGGCAGCTTACTGTATGCAAATTGGCTGCTGTGTTTCCCACATTACAACAGTGAGTACACTCCAAAAGTGGCTGTGGGGCGCTTTGGGACGTCCTGATGTTCTGAAAGGCGGTAAATACAAGTATTTCATTTCTATCTAGTTATCCCCTGGAAGCGGGCGCAAGCTGTGAGCTTTCCGCCGATACTTTAGTGTTGCTGAGGGCCTTTGCTCAATCTGCTCTGTGCCCCCACTGCCAACACCAGCCTGCCGAGTCCCCTTCAGGTTCCAGGGGTTTGGATGGGGAATATCGGGAGCTGGCGGAGTGATTGTGGAGCAGGGTTAGTGCCCTCTCGCCCCCAGACACTGGCGGTCACTTCTGGATCTGCTGCATTGTTTCTGAAACCTTCCGTGGTGAGCGGGGGAGATGTTGGGGCGGGGGGCAGGCACTGCTTCTGCTGATCTAACACCTGCCCCCCGCCCCCAGATATCACCGCTGCTCACAGAGCAACGGAACCAGAGATCGGAGAGACTTGTGCAATGTACACACGCTTTATTTTATAACAATCATTTGCATCAAAAGTGATGACATTAAACCATCGAGCCGCATCTCCCCGGCCCCTGTGTGTGTGTGGGGGGGGGGGGGAGAGAGCGGTGTGGGGGGGGGGGGCGGTGTGTGTGTGTATGTGGGGTGGGGGGGGGTATGTGTGTGTGTGGAGGGGGGTGGGTGTGGTGGGGTGTGTGTGTGGGGGGGGTGCGGTGGGGTGTGTGTGTGGGTGGGGTGTGTGGGGGGGTATGTGTGGGGGGGGTGCGGTGGGGTGGGGGTTTGTGTGTGTGTGGGGGGGGGTATGTGTGTGTGGGTGGGGTGTGTGTGTGTGGGGTGGTGTGTGTGGAGGGGGGTGGGGGTGTGTGTGTGGGGGGGGGCGGTGTGTGTGGGGGGTAAGTGTGGGGGTGTGGGGGGTGGGAAGCTAAACGATGGTGCAGGGCTTCTTGTCCTTGAAGGGATTCTCGGATGTTGGGATTCCCATCAGCAGGGGGTCACTCGGTTTGTGTTCCTCGCAGTAAAGCATCAGGTCCCTCGCAGCTTTGGAAATCTGGGGAGAAAAAGAGAGTTGGAAGAATGGAGAGAATGGCTGGTGAGTGAGAGTTGACATTCCCACCCCAATCCGCAGCTCCTGAATGAGGGTGAGGTTAGCGATTGTTGTGGAACTGACGGCCACAGGGAACAGCAGAGGGAAGTTAAAGGGAAGCTGGACAAACACAGGAGGGAGCAGGAATGGAAGGAGCTGGTACTGGAAGGTGGGAGTGACATTGAGCCGGGTTTCTCGTTCACCATTCCTTGTGTCTCTGTGCGTGTTGTGAGAAATGAAACATGATAAAGGAAGGTTTTAAACGATCAATGATCGGGAAATGGAAACAATTTGTTTTCCTGAACTGGATCTAAACAAGTGAGAGAGTGGGGCTGGGACGGGGTCACAGGGTCACGGCCCGGGGTCACAGGGTAACAACTTTGCTCCAGTGGTTTTGTTCCCTCTCTCTCTCTCCGGCCAACGACCTTTAACCCTATCCCAGCCTCACTGAGCTGGGTGAGTGACCAGCGGTGAATCTCACTCTGGCCCCGGGCTCCCTGTGATAGACAGAGGTCAGTGTGTGGCGAGTGACCCCATCAACAGATGCTCACTGACCAATCCCTGTCCTCGGGCTACCCACTGACCAATCCCTGTCCTCAGGGCATTGACCAATCCCTACCCTCGGGCTTCCCGGTGACCAATCACCTGCCAAAGCCCTTGGCCAATCAGCAAGCCTCACCTGCATCCTCTGGGTGCCAGCCTGGAGACGCAGCTGTTCCAGGGCCTGCCTGACCGGGGCGCTGTTGGTGGTGACCATCCTGCTGGACATGTGGTCCTCTGGGAGAGCGGGTCTGAGGGTCAAACATGGAGCACCATCAACACGGCCCACACACAGACCCTCCCGCGTCCCATCACTGCGCGTCCTCTCGCCGCGTGTCCTCTCGCCGTCTGAAAATGTGAGGTCATCCACCTTGGGGGAAAAAAAACAGTAAAGGGGAATATTATTTGAATGGGGAGAAATTACAACATGCTGCGGTGCAGAGGGACCTGGGGGTCCTTGTGCATGAAACTCTTTTAGAGTCTACCTGAAAAACATAAAACATTTATCCGTGCCACCCGACCTGGAAAATTAAAATTCCCCAGCTGCCATGGTGGGATTTGAGCTCATGTCCAAGCCTCTAGATTACTAGTCCAGTAACATAACCACTATGCTACCAACCTCATGAATCCCAAAAAGTTAGTTTGCAGGTGCAGCAGGTAATCAGGAAGGCGAATGGAATGTTGGCCTTCATTGCGAGAGGGATGGAGTACAAAAGCAGGGAGGTCCTGCTGCAACTGTATAGGGTATTGGTGAGGCCGCACCTGGAGTACTGCGTACAGTTTTGGTCACCTTACTTAAGGAAGGATATACTAGCTTTGGAGGGGGTACAGAGACGATTCACTAGGCTGATTCCGGAGATGAGGGGGTCACCTTATGATGATAGATTGAGTAGACTGGGTCTTTACTCGTTGGAGTTCAGAAGGATGAGGGGTGATCTTATAGAAACATTTAAAATAATGAAAGGGATAGACAAGATAGAGGCAGAGAGGTTGTTTCCACTGGTAAGGGAGACTAGAACTAGGGGGCACAGCCTCAAAATACGGGGGAGCCAATTTAAAACCGAGTTGAGAAGGAATTTCTTCTCCCAGAGGGTTGTGAATCTGTGGAATTGTCTGCCCAAGGAAGCAGTTGAGGCTAGCTCATTGAATGTATTCAAGTCACAGATAGATAGATTTTTAACCAATAAGGGAATTAAGGGTTACGGGGAGCGGGCGGGTAAGTGGAGCTGAGTCCACGGCCAGATCAGCCATGATCTTGTTGAATGGCGGAGCAGGCTCGAGGGGCTAGATGGCCTACTCCTGTTCCTAATTCTTATGTGTGCCCGCTCACCGTGTCCCGTCACACTGGTGAGGGGCTAACCGCTGGGCTGTTGTCAGGTTTATCCCCCTCCCCCCTATCTGAGCAGAGCCGTGACACTTCCTGCCCTCCACTCCTTCGCCCCATCATCAAACTCTGGAATTACATCAAATTTACAGCTCGACGGGACGTTGCCGGTGTGCCTCCTCTACCGTCTCCATCTCACCCCATCACCATAACCTTCCATTCCTTTCTCCCTCGTGTGTTTACCTTTAAATGCATCTCTGCTATTTGCTACTGTCTGTGGTAGCGAGTTCGACATTAACAATCGCTAACCACCCTCATTTCAGTCGCTCCAGATTGAGGTGGGAATGTCACTGATGCATGGGCTGAGTCACTTCTCACTCACCAGCCGTTCCCTCGTGCTGTCATCGCTCTCTCCCTCCCTCAATGCTTCCAACTCTCTCCTTTTGTCCCCAGATTTCCAAAGCTGCGAGGGACCTGATGCTTTACTGCGAGGAACCGAGTGACCCCCTGCTGATGGGAATCCCAACATTCGAATCAATTTTCAAACCCAATGGGTTATGCTTAGGGTCGCGATGCTCCCTCAGTATCTGGGCTTCACACTTTAATATTGGTGCCCGAATGATCCAGAGATGTATCGGCTGCCCAAATACTTTCTCATCCACAAGTCTCTGCAGCCCTTCCTTCACTCCAGAAGCACTCAAGCAATGCATTCATCAAACAACTGCACCATTTCCTGGTTGCTCTGATAATCAGGCTCCCTCACTCCTCTCTCATTTCTGATTGTTTATAAAACTATTGTTATCACCCTTTATATTGGCTGGAAGTTTAATTCCAGCTCGCAACCGCTCATCTTACTGTTGGGCTCTTGCTATGCTTTGGGGCTCAGTACCATCACAACAGGCCACCGAGCCACACAGGGCACGCACAATACTCTGTCTAAAACACGGCCTCGTAACATGTGGCGAAAACTCCCAGCCACTGCTCCTGATGGAATTTGAAAACAGTAACCCAGAATCATAGAACAGTTACAGCACAGAAGGCCATTCGGCCCAACGAGCTTGTGCCGGCTCTCTGCAAGAGCCCCTTCAGCTAGTCCCACTCCCCCACCCTTTCCCCGTAACCCTGCACATTCTTTGTCCTTCAGGAACTTATCCAACTCCCTTTTGAAAGCCACGATTGAGTCTGCCTCCACCACCCTCTCAGGCAGCGCATTCCAGATCCTGCGTGAATAAGTTACCTTTGGTACTTTTGCCAGTGACCTTAAATCTGTGTCCTCTGGTTCCCGACCCTTCCACCAATGGGAACAGTTTCTCTCGATCTACTCTGTCCAGACCCCTCATGATTTTGAACACCTCGATCAAATCTTCTCTCAACCTTCTCTGCTCCAAGGAGAACAACCCCGGCTTCTCCAGTCTATCCACGTCACTGAAGTCCCTCACCCCTGGAACCAGTCTCATAAATCCTTTCTGCTCCCTGTTGCCCATTCCCCTTAACTTGTTGAAAATGAATATCGCTGATTAAATTGGGAAAATATGAAAGTAGCTTGTTGAGTGCTGACAAAGATTAGACAGAACTGTACATACCTGAGACCGGGATGCTCCCACTGCCTGCGTGCCCCAAGCCCTGGTACACACGGTGCAGGAATCTGAGTCTCCTTTTCAGTTACAGTCAAGGTGTGAATGAATTGGCGAACCACCAGCCCGTCCTTGTGTTCTGAGTGGAGTGCTCAACCTGACTGATGGATTGCTGCTGTTCATTGGCCCCACCCTGTGGCCCATCTCCCTCCTCCCTCTCGTGTGCTGCCTCATGGGCTTCAGAACAGCAGGTCACACTTGGAAACGTTTCAGGAGCTGCCTGCACACTGAGGGATCTTACAGTTAAATGTCAGACTTCAAAACAAACCACCCCCTCCCTTGCTCTCTGTTTATTTATAAATTCTTTGTTTTAAAATCAGTCCTCTCTGGAATTCTAATCCTTCCGAAGCCCTCCACTCCCCGAGCTCCCGCTCACATCTTTAAAGCGATGTCTTTGGGATTAATTGAAGTTGAGAGGGGGTCGAGAATTGTCCAGAGCTTTAGTTCATTATCTTTGTGATGATTTAATGTTTCCTGTCCCACTTAGTTTTGTCATGCTTCCTACAATTTATGAAGACGTCAGATAACACTCCCAGGCCCATCCCGGCCAGAACCCACCCCAGCCCCCTGCACTCAGGTTACAGAGCAGATGTTAAATCCTCTGGCCTCTCAGCTTAATAGTCATGCCTCAAACAATGCCACAAGAAGCTGTCATGAAATGGCAGTTTGTGGGATCTTACTGTGCACACGGGGGCTGCTGGGATTGGCTCCCGGTGCAGTGGATGGGAGACGTTCTCAATAAACTGTCAGCCGTGGCTCAGTGGGCAGAACTCTCACCTGTGAGTCAGAATTTTGTGGGTTCAAGTTCCACTCCAGAGGCTTGAGCACATAACATCTAGCTGACACTCCCAATGCAGTACTGAGGGAGCGCCGCACTGTCGGAGGGGCAGTACTGAGGGAGCGCCGCACTGTCGGAGGGGCAGTACTGAGGGAGCGCCGCACTGTCGGAGGGGCAGTACTGAGGGAGCACTGCACTGTCGGAGGGGCAGTACTGAGGGAGCGCCGCACTGTCGGAGGGGCAGTACTGAGGGAGCGCCGCACTGTCGGAGGGGCAGTACTGAGGGAGTGCCGCACTGTCGGAGGGGCAGTACTGAGGGAGTGCCGCACTGTCGGAGGGGCAGTACTGAGGGAGCGCCGCACTGTCGGAGGGGCAGTACTGAGGGAGTGCCTCACTGTCGCAGGGGCAGTACTGAGGGAGCGCCTCACTGTCGGAGGGGCAATACTGAGGGAGCGCCACACTGTCGGAGGGGCAGTATTGAGGGAGTGTCGCACTGTCGGAGGGGCAGTACTGAGGGAGTGCCGCACTGTCGGAGGGGCAGTACTGAGGGAGCGCCGCAATGTCGGAGGGGCAGTACTGAGGGAGCGCCTCACTGTCGGAGGGGCAGTACTGAGGGAGCGCCTCACTGTCGCAGGGGCAGTACTGAGGGAGCGCCTCACTGTCGGAGGGGCAGCACTGAGGGAGCGCTGCACTGTCGGAGGGGCAGTACTGAGGGAGTGCCGCTCTGTCGGAGGGGCAGTACTGAGGGAGCGCCTCACTGTCGATGGGGCAGTACTGAGGGAGTGCCGCTCTGTCGGAGGGGCAGTACTGAGGGAGCGCCGCTCTGTCGGAGGGGCAGTACTGAGGGAGCGCCGCTCTGTCGGAGGGGCAGTACTGAGGGAGCGCCGCACTGTCGGAGGGGCAGTACTGAGGGAGCCCCGCACTGTCGGAGGGGCAGTACTGAGGGAGCCCTGCACTGTCGGAGGGGCGGTACTGAGGGAGTGCCGCACTGTCGGAGGGGCAGTACTGAGGGAGCGCCGTACTGTTAGAGGGGCAGTACTGAGGGAGTGCCGCACTGTCGGAGGGGCAGTACTGAGGGAGCGCCGCACTGTCGGAGGGGCAGTACTGAGGGAGCGCCGTACTGTTAGAGGGGCAGTACTGAGGGAGCGCTGTACTGTTAGAGGGGCAGTACTGAGGGAGCGCTGTACTGTTAGAGGGGCAGTACTGAGGGAGCGCTGTACTGTTAGAGGGGCAGTACTGAGGGAGCGCTGTACTGTTAGAGGGGCAGTACTGAGGGAGCGCTGTACTGTTAGAGGGGCAGTACTGAGGGAGCGCTGTACTGTTAGAGGGGCAGTACTGAGGGAGCGCTGTACTGTTAGAGGGGCAGTACTGAGGGAGCGCTGTACTGTCGGAGGGGCAGTACTGAGGGAGCACCGCACTGTCGGAGGGGCAGTACTGAGGGAGCGCTGTACTGTTAGAGGGGCAGTACTGAGGGAGCGCCGTACTGTTAGAGGGGCAGTACTGAGGGAGCGCTGTACTGTTAGAGGGGCAGTACTGAGGGAGCGCTGTACTGTTAGAGGGGCTATCTTTTGGGTGAGACGTTAAACTGAAGCCCCATCTGCCGCCTCAGGTGGGTAAAAGATCCTGTGGCTCTATTGGAAGAAGAGCAGGGGAGTTCAAAAGGAAATTGGATATATACTTGCAAAAGAGAAATGTGCAGGGCTATGGGGAAAGGGCAGTGGGTTAATTGAATAGCTCTTTCACAGAGCCGTGTTTGCCGAATCTCTACCACTCTGATTCTCCTGGTATCCTGGGCAATATTGCTGTCTGTTACATCTTGCTGTGCAAGTTGGCTGCTGCATTTCCTACATTACAATACTGACTACATTTGAGAGCACTGTCTTTGGGACGTCCTGAGGGTGTGACAGGTGCTATATAAATGCAAGTTCTTTTTCAGTTTGTGTTCCACTTGTAATGTTAATGTAAGTCAGTCACTGTATAAATGCTTTGAAGTGCAATTCCTCTGGCCCTCCCGAGACCTAGAGAATGTTGGTCAGCTTCTGTGCCCCGAGATTGGCAAATGTGACACTTGAATAATTTCTCAACATTGTGTGTAAAATATGTAAGCTGCAGAATGTGCTGCCCGATCGGCCAGACTCTGCTCCGAGACCGGTTTGATCTCCACCCCCTCCCTTTGTATGTGTGTGTCTGGGCCCCCCCCCTGCCCTGTGTCGGCTGGAGACGGTGTTTCTCACTGGGCAGCCCTGGCTCCGATCACTGTTCCCACAGAGCGGGGTGTCACAAAAAGGGGCAGCACTGATGCATAAATGGTAGAAAATAACTTTAAAATTGGAGAATGTTATAAATAAATGATTGGAATGGATTGTTATGTTTTCATGGTTCGCCCGACTGCATTCCAGAGCTGCGAGGTGTTGTGGGAGGGAGGGGGGGGGTGGGGGGGCATTAGCTGCCGGTGGGGAGGGGGGGGGGGAGGGAGGGAGGGGGGGGGGTGGGGGGGCATTAGCTGCCGGTGCCGGGGAGCTGAAACAATGAGCCGCGACACACCGACTGTTTAATAGGGAAAGCCAGCAGTGTTCGAATCGTGACCTGTAACCCCAGCCTTGACCCGTCACAGCAGGCCACACCAGAAAGTTGCAAAGGGACTTGTGACAGATTAACTGAGCGGCTGGAGATAAATCTGGGAAAGTGTGAGCTCAGCCACTTTGGGCCGAAGGTGTTTTAACGGCTCGGTGTGGAGCAGTCCGCTTTTATCTGGCTCTGGCAGTGACACTGGATTGGTTTGTGTTACTCTGCCCTGTGTTCCTGAGAACTGCCCGTGTCCTAACTCGCACCGAGTCCCGCTCACCCATCACCCCCTGTGCTCACTGCCCCGTGTCCTAACTCACACCCAGTCCCACTCACCCATCACCCCCTGTGCTCACTGCCCCGTGTCCTAACTCGCATCCAGTCCCACTCACCCATCACCCCCTGTGCTCACTGCCCCGTGTCCTAACTCGCATCCAGTCCCACTCACCCATCACCCCCTGTGCTCACTGCCCCGTGTCCTAACTCACACCCAGTCCCACTCACCCATCACCCCCTGTGCTCACTGCCCCGTGTCCTAACTCGCACCGAGTCCCGCTCACCCATCACCCCCTGTGCTCACTGCCCCGTGTCCTAACTCGCACCCAGTCCCACTCACCCATCACCCCCTGTGCTCACTGCCCCGTGTCCTAACTCTCACCCAGTCCCGCTCACCCATCACCCCTGTACTCGCTGACCTACACTGGCTCCCGGTTAAGCAACACCTCAATTTCCAACTTCTAATCCTTGTTTTCAAATCCTTCCATGGCCTTGCCCCTCCCTATCTCTGTAAACTCCTCCAGCCCCACAACCTCCCTGAGATGTCTGTGCTCCTCTAATTCTGTCCTCCTGAGTATACCTGATTATAATCATTCCACCATCGGTGGCCTTTCCTCCTGTTGCCTGGGCCCCAAGCTCTGGAACTCCCTAAATCTCTCCTCCTTTAAGACGCTCCTTAAAACCTCCCTTTTTGACCAAACTTTTGGTCACCCTAATTTCTACTTATGCGGCTCAGTGTTAAATTTTTATCATAACATTCCTGTGAAGCACCCTGGGACGTTTCACTACATTAAAGGCGCTATATAAATGCAAGTTGTTGAGAAATAAAAATGTACAAATAGAATGTTTCAAAGGGATAAAGAGGACATTTCCCTTCCTGTTGGTATCGATGGTTCCCCTGGATCCTGCGAGGTATTGAGCGGGTTAACTCTTCACTCTGCCCCCTCCCCTGGGGCAGGGCTAAGACTCCGAGCTCAGTGTGTGTGAGTGTTGCAGCTCCCTAGCCCCTGGGCCCTTCCTACGTCTAATCATATTGTCAGCCATGTCAGCATTCTCGCCTCTGAGTCAGAAGATCGTGGATACAAGCCCCACTCCAGAGACTTGAGCCTATAATACGAGGTGACAGTCCAGGGCAGTACTGAGGGAGCGCCGCACTGTGCTGTCGGAGGGGCGGTACTGAGGGAGTGCCGCACTGTCGGAGGGGCGGTACTGAGGGAGTGCCGCACTGTCGGAGGGGCGGTACCGAGGGAGCGCCGCACTGTGCTGTCGGAGGGGCGGTACTGAGGGAGCGCCGCACTGTTGGAGATGACGTCTTTCGGTTTAGACAGACCCTGTCTATCCTCTCAGGTTGATGTTAAAAAATCCCATGACAATAATCAAAGATGAGCAGGGGAGTTCTCCCTGGGGCCAATATTTATCTCTCAAACAGCATTACTAAAATAGATGACCTGGTCATTATCACATTGCTGTGTGTGGCAGCTTACTGTATGCAAATTGGCTGCTGTGTTTCCCACATTACAACAGTGAGTACACTCCAAAAGTGGCTGTGGGGCGCTTTGGGACGTCCTGATGTTCTGAAAGGCGGTAAATACAAGTATTTCATTTCTATCTAGTTATCCCCTGGAAGCGGGCGCAAGCTGTGAGCTTTCCGCCGATACTTTAGTGTTGCTGAGGGCCTTTGCTCAATCTGCTCTGTGCCCCCACTGCCAACACCAGCCTGCCGAGTCCCCTTCAGGTTCCAGGGGTTTGGATGGGGAATATCGGGAGCTGGCGGAGTGATTGTGGAGCAGGGTTAGTGCCCTCTCGCCCCCAGACACTGGCGGTCACTTCTGGATCTGCTGCATTGTTTCTGAAACCTTCCGTGGTGAGCGGGGGAGATGTTGGGGCGGGGGGCAGGCACTGCTTCTGCTGATCTAACACCTGCCCCCCGCCCCCAGATATCACCGCTGCTCACAGAGCAACGGAACCAGAGATCGGAGAGACTTGTGCAATGTACACACGCTTTATTTTATAACAATCATTTGCATCAAAAGTGATGACATTAAACCATCGAGCCGCATCTCCCCGGCCCCTGTGTGTGTGTGGGGGGGGGGGGGAGAGAGCGGTGTGGGGGGGGGGGGCGGTGTGTGTGTGTATGTGGGGTGGGGGGGGGTATGTGTGTGTGTGGAGGGGGGTGGGTGTGGTGGGGTGTGTGTGTGGGGGGGGTGCGGTGGGGTGTGTGTGTGGGTGGGGTGTGTGGGGGGGTATGTGTGGGGGGGGTGCGGTGGGGTGGGGGTTTGTGTGTGTGTGGGGGGGGGTATGTGTGTGTGGGTGGGGTGTGTGTGTGTGGGGTGGTGTGTGTGGAGGGGGGTGGGGGTGTGTGTGTGGGGGGGGGCGGTGTGTGTGGGGGGTAAGTGTGGGGGTGTGGGGGGTGGGAAGCTAAACGATGGTGCAGGGCTTCTTGTCCTTGAAGGGATTCTCGGATGTTGGGATTCCCATCAGCAGGGGGTCACTCGGTTTGTGTTCCTCGCAGTAAAGCATCAGGTCCCTCGCAGCTTTGGAAATCTGGGGAGAAAAAGAGAGTTGGAAGAATGGAGAGAATGGCTGGTGAGTGAGAGTTGACATTCCCACCCCAATCCGCAGCTCCTGAATGAGGGTGAGGTTAGCGATTGTTGTGGAACTGACGGCCACAGGGAACAGCAGAGGGAAGTTAAAGGGAAGCTGGACAAACACAGGAGGGAGCAGGAATGGAAGGAGCTGGTACTGGAAGGTGGGAGTGACATTGAGCCGGGTTTCTCGTTCACCATTCCTTGTGTCTCTGTGCGTGTTGTGAGAAATGAAACATGATAAAGGAAGGTTTTAAACGATCAATGATCGGGAAATGGAAACAATTTGTTTTCCTGAACTGGATCTAAACAAGTGAGAGAGTGGGGCTGGGACGGGGTCACAGGGTCACGGCCCGGGGTCACAGGGTAACAACTTTGCTCCAGTGGTTTTGTTCCCTCTCTCTCTCTCCGGCCAACGACCTTTAACCCTATCCCAGCCTCACTGAGCTGGGTGAGTGACCAGCGGTGAATCTCACTCTGGCCCCGGGCTCCCTGTGATAGACAGAGGTCAGTGTGTGGCGAGTGACCCCATCAACAGATGCTCACTGACCAATCCCTGTCCTCGGGCTACCCACTGACCAATCCCTGTCCTCAGGGCATTGACCAATCCCTACCCTCGGGCTTCCCGGTGACCAATCACCTGCCAAAGCCCTTGGCCAATCAGCAAGCCTCACCTGCATCCTCTGGGTGCCAGCCTGGAGACGCAGCTGTTCCAGGGCCTGCCTGACCGGGGCGCTGTTGGTGGTGACCATCCTGCTGGACATGTGGTCCTCTGGGAGAGCGGGTCTGAGGGTCAAACATGGAGCACCATCAACACGGCCCACACACAGACCCTCCCGCGTCCCATCACTGCGCGTCCTCTCGCCGCGTGTCCTCTCGCCGTCTGAAAATGTGAGGTCATCCACCTTGGGGGAAAAAAAACAGTAAAGGGGAATATTATTTGAATGGGGAGAAATTACAACATGCTGCGGTGCAGAGGGACCTGGGGGTCCTTGTGCATGAAACTCTTTTAGAGTCTACCTGAAAAACATAAAACATTTATCCGTGCCACCCGACCTGGAAAATTAAAATTCCCCAGCTGCCATGGTGGGATTTGAGCTCATGTCCAAGCCTCTAGATTACTAGTCCAGTAACATAACCACTATGCTACCAACCTCATGAATCCCAAAAAGTTAGTTTGCAGGTGCAGCAGGTAATCAGGAAGGCGAATGGAATGTTGGCCTTCATTGCGAGAGGGATGGAGTACAAAAGCAGGGAGGTCCTGCTGCAACTGTATAGGGTATTGGTGAGGCCGCACCTGGAGTACTGCGTACAGTTTTGGTCACCTTACTTAAGGAAGGATATACTAGCTTTGGAGGGGGTACAGAGACGATTCACTAGGCTGATTCCGGAGATGAGGGGGTCACCTTATGATGATAGATTGAGTAGACTGGGTCTTTACTCGTTGGAGTTCAGAAGGATGAGGGGTGATCTTATAGAAACATTTAAAATAATGAAAGGGATAGACAAGATAGAGGCAGAGAGGTTGTTTCCACTGGTAAGGGAGACTAGAACTAGGGGGCACAGCCTCAAAATACGGGGGAGCCAATTTAAAACCGAGTTGAGAAGGAATTTCTTCTCCCAGAGGGTTGTGAATCTGTGGAATTGTCTGCCCAAGGAAGCAGTTGAGGCTAGCTCATTGAATGTATTCAAGTCACAGATAGATAGATTTTTAACCAATAAGGGAATTAAGGGTTACGGGGAGCGGGCGGGTAAGTGGAGCTGAGTCCACGGCCAGATCAGCCATGATCTTGTTGAATGGCGGAGCAGGCTCGAGGGGCTAGATGGCCTACTCCTGTTCCTAATTCTTATGTGTGCCCGCTCACCGTGTCCCGTCACACTGGTGAGGGGCTAACCGCTGGGCTGTTGTCAGGTTTATCCCCCTCCCCCCTATCTGAGCAGAGCCGTGACACTTCCTGCCCTCCACTCCTTCGCCCCATCATCAAACTCTGGAATTACATCAAATTTACAGCTCGACGGGACGTTGCCGGTGTGCCTCCTCTACCGTCTCCATCTCACCCCATCACCATAACCTTCCATTCCTTTCTCCCTCGTGTGTTTACCTTTAAATGCATCTCTGCTATTTGCTACTGTCTGTGGTAGCGAGTTCGACATTAACAATCGCTAACCACCCTCATTTCAGTCGCTCCAGATTGAGGTGGGAATGTCACTGATGCATGGGCTGAGTCACTTCTCACTCACCAGCCGTTCCCTCGTGCTGTCATCGCTCTCTCCCTCCCTCAATGCTTCCAACTCTCTCCTTTTGTCCCCAGATTTCCAAAGCTGCGAGGGACCTGATGCTTTACTGCGAGGAACCGAGTGACCCCCTGCTGATGGGAATCCCAACATTCGAATCAATTTTCAAACCCAATGGGTTATGCTTAGGGTCGCGATGCTCCCTCAGTATCTGGGCTTCACACTTTAATATTGGTGCCCGAATGATCCAGAGATGTATCGGCTGCCCAAATACTTTCTCATCCACAAGTCTCTGCAGCCCTTCCTTCACTCCAGAAGCACTCAAGCAATGCATTCATCAAACAACTGCACCATTTCCTGGTTGCTCTGATAATCAGGCTCCCTCACTCCTCTCTCATTTCTGATTGTTTATAAAACTATTGTTATCACCCTTTATATTGGCTGGAAGTTTAATTCCAGCTCGCAACCGCTCATCTTACTGTTGGGCTCTTGCTATGCTTTGGGGCTCAGTACCATCACAACAGGCCACCGAGCCACACAGGGCACGCACAATACTCTGTCTAAAACACGGCCTCGTAACATGTGGCGAAAACTCCCAGCCACTGCTCCTGATGGAATTTGAAAACAGTAACCCAGAATCATAGAACAGTTACAGCACAGAAGGCCATTCGGCCCAACGAGCTTGTGCCGGCTCTCTGCAAGAGCCCCTTCAGCTAGTCCCACTCCCCCACCCTTTCCCCGTAACCCTGCACATTCTTTGTCCTTCAGGAACTTATCCAACTCCCTTTTGAAAGCCACGATTGAGTCTGCCTCCACCACCCTCTCAGGCAGCGCATTCCAGATCCTGCGTGAATAAGTTACCTTTGGTACTTTTGCCAGTGACCTTAAATCTGTGTCCTCTGGTTCCCGACCCTTCCACCAATGGGAACAGTTTCTCTCGATCTACTCTGTCCAGACCCCTCATGATTTTGAACACCTCGATCAAATCTTCTCTCAACCTTCTCTGCTCCAAGGAGAACAACCCCGGCTTCTCCAGTCTATCCACGTCACTGAAGTCCCTCACCCCTGGAACCAGTCTCATAAATCCTTTCTGCTCCCTGTTGCCCATTCCCCTTAACTTGTTGAAAATGAATATCGCTGATTAAATTGGGAAAATATGAAAGTAGCTTGTTGAGTGCTGACAAAGATTAGACAGAACTGTACATACCTGAGACCGGGATGCTCCCACTGCCTGCGTGCCCCAAGCCCTGGTACACACGGTGCAGGAATCTGAGTCTCCTTTTCAGTTACAGTCAAGGTGTGAATGAATTGGCGAACCACCAGCCCGTCCTTGTGTTCTGAGTGGAGTGCTCAACCTGACTGATGGATTGCTGCTGTTCATTGGCCCCACCCTGTGGCCCATCTCCCTCCTCCCTCTCGTGTGCTGCCTCATGGGCTTCAGAACAGCAGGTCACACTTGGAAACGTTTCAGGAGCTGCCTGCACACTGAGGGATCTTACAGTTAAATGTCAGACTTCAAAACAAACCACCCCCTCCCTTGCTCTCTGTTTATTTATAAATTCTTTGTTTTAAAATCAGTCCTCTCTGGAATTCTAATCCTTCCGAAGCCCTCCACTCCCCGAGCTCCCGCTCACATCTTTAAAGCGATGTCTTTGGGATTAATTGAAGTTGAGAGGGGGTCGAGAATTGTCCAGAGCTTTAGTTCATTATCTTTGTGATGATTTAATGTTTCCTGTCCCACTTAGTTTTGTCATGCTTCCTACAATTTATGAAGACGTCAGATAACACTCCCAGGCCCATCCCGGCCAGAACCCACCCCAGCCCCCTGCACTCAGGTTACAGAGCAGATGTTAAATCCTCTGGCCTCTCAGCTTAATAGTCATGCCTCAAACAATGCCACAAGAAGCTGTCATGAAATGGCAGTTTGTGGGATCTTACTGTGCACACGGGGGCTGCTGGGATTGGCTCCCGGTGCAGTGGATGGGAGACGTTCTCAATAAACTGTCAGCCGTGGCTCAGTGGGCAGAACTCTCACCTGTGAGTCAGAATTTTGTGGGTTCAAGTTCCACTCCAGAGGCTTGAGCACATAACATCTAGCTGACACTCCCAATGCAGTACTGAGGGAGCGCCGCACTGTCGGAGGGGCAGTACTGAGGGAGCGCCGCACTGTCGGAGGGGCAGTACTGAGGGAGCGCCGCACTGTCGGAGGGGCAGTACTGAGGGAGCACTGCACTGTCGGAGGGGCAGTACTGAGGGAGCGCCGCACTGTCGGAGGGGCAGTACTGAGGGAGCGCCGCACTGTCGGAGGGGCAGTACTGAGGGAGTGCCGCACTGTCGGAGGGGCAGTACTGAGGGAGTGCCGCACTGTCGGAGGGGCAGTACTGAGGGAGCGCCGCACTGTCGGAGGGGCAGTACTGAGGGAGTGCCTCACTGTCGCAGGGGCAGTACTGAGGGAGCGCCTCACTGTCGGAGGGGCAATACTGAGGGAGCGCCACACTGTCGGAGGGGCAGTATTGAGGGAGTGTCGCACTGTCGGAGGGGCAGTACTGAGGGAGTGCCGCACTGTCGGAGGGGCAGTACTGAGGGAGCGCCGCAATGTCGGAGGGGCAGTACTGAGGGAGCGCCTCACTGTCGGAGGGGCAGTACTGAGGGAGCGCCTCACTGTCGCAGGGGCAGTACTGAGGGAGCGCCTCACTGTCGGAGGGGCAGCACTGAGGGAGCGCTGCACTGTCGGAGGGGCAGTACTGAGGGAGTGCCGCTCTGTCGGAGGGGCAGTACTGAGGGAGCGCCTCACTGTCGATGGGGCAGTACTGAGGGAGTGCCGCTCTGTCGGAGGGGCAGTACTGAGGGAGCGCCGCTCTGTCGGAGGGGCAGTACTGAGGGAGCGCCGCTCTGTCGGAGGGGCAGTACTGAGGGAGCGCCGCACTGTCGGAGGGGCAGTACTGAGGGAGCCCCGCACTGTCGGAGGGGCAGTACTGAGGGAGCCCTGCACTGTCGGAGGGGCGGTACTGAGGGAGTGCCGCACTGTCGGAGGGGCAGTACTGAGGGAGCGCCGTACTGTTAGAGGGGCAGTACTGAGGGAGTGCCGCACTGTCGGAGGGGCAGTACTGAGGGAGCGCCGCACTGTCGGAGGGGCAGTACTGAGGGAGCGCCGTACTGTTAGAGGGGCAGTACTGAGGGAGCGCTGTACTGTTAGAGGGGCAGTACTGAGGGAGCGCTGTACTGTTAGAGGGGCAGTACTGAGGGAGCGCTGTACTGTTAGAGGGGCAGTACTGAGGGAGCGCTGTACTGTTAGAGGGGCAGTACTGAGGGAGCGCTGTACTGTTAGAGGGGCAGTACTGAGGGAGCGCTGTACTGTTAGAGGGGCAGTACTGAGGGAGCGCTGTACTGTTAGAGGGGCAGTACTGAGGGAGCGCTGTACTGTCGGAGGGGCAGTACTGAGGGAGCACCGCACTGTCGGAGGGGCAGTACTGAGGGAGCGCTGTACTGTTAGAGGGGCAGTACTGAGGGAGCGCCGTACTGTTAGAGGGGCAGTACTGAGGGAGCGCTGTACTGTTAGAGGGGCAGTACTGAGGGAGCGCTGTACTGTTAGAGGGGCTATCTTTTGGGTGAGACGTTAAACTGAAGCCCCATCTGCCGCCTCAGGTGGGTAAAAGATCCTGTGGCTCTATTGGAAGAAGAGCAGGGGAGTTCAAAAGGAAATTGGATATATACTTGCAAAAGAGAAATGTGCAGGGCTATGGGGAAAGGGCAGTGGGTTAATTGAATAGCTCTTTCACAGAGCCGTGTTTGCCGAATCTCTACCACTCTGATTCTCCTGGTATCCTGGGCAATATTGCTGTCTGTTACATCTTGCTGTGCAAGTTGGCTGCTGCATTTCCTACATTACAATACTGACTACATTTGAGAGCACTGTCTTTGGGACGTCCTGAGGGTGTGACAGGTGCTATATAAATGCAAGTTCTTTTTCAGTTTGTGTTCCACTTGTAATGTTAATGTAAGTCAGTCACTGTATAAATGCTTTGAAGTGCAATTCCTCTGGCCCTCCCGAGACCTAGAGAATGTTGGTCAGCTTCTGTGCCCCGAGATTGGCAAATGTGACACTTGAATAATTTCTCAACATTGTGTGTAAAATATGTAAGCTGCAGAATGTGCTGCCCGATCGGCCAGACTCTGCTCCGAGACCGGTTTGATCTCCACCCCCTCCCTTTGTATGTGTGTGTCTGGGCCCCCCCCCTGCCCTGTGTCGGCTGGAGACGGTGTTTCTCACTGGGCAGCCCTGGCTCCGATCACTGTTCCCACAGAGCGGGGTGTCACAAAAAGGGGCAGCACTGATGCATAAATGGTAGAAAATAACTTTAAAATTGGAGAATGTTATAAATAAATGATTGGAATGGATTGTTATGTTTTCATGGTTCGCCCGACTGCATTCCAGAGCTGCGAGGTGTTGTGGGGGGGAGGGGTGGGAGGGAGGGAGGGGGGGGTGGGGGGGCATTAGCTGCCGGTGCCGGGGAGCTGAAACAATGAGCCGCGACACACCGACTGTTTAATAGGGAAAGCCAGCAGTGTTCGAATCGTGACCTGTAACCCCAGCCTTGACCCGTCACAGCAGGCCACACCAGAAAGTTGCAAAGGGACTTGTGACAGATTAACTGAGCGGCTGGAGATAAATCTGGGAAAGTGTGAGCTCAGCCACTTTGGGCCGAAGGTGTTTTAACGGCTCGGTGTGGAGCAGTCCGCTTTTATCTGGCTCTGGCAGTGACACTGGATTGGTTTGTGTTACTCTGCCCTGTGTTCCTGAGAACTGCCCGTGTCCTAACTCGCACCGAGTCCCGCTCACCCATCACCCCCTGTGCTCACTGCCCCGTGTCCTAACTCACACCCAGTCCCACTCACCCATCACCCCCTGTGCTCACTGCCCCGTGTCCTAACTCGCATCCAGTCCCACTCACCCATCACCCCCTGTGCTCACTGCCCCGTGTCCTAACTCGCATCCAGTCCCACTCACCCATCACCCCCTGTGCTCACTGCCCCGTGTCCTAACTCACACCCAGTCCCACTCACCCATCACCCCCTGTGCTCACTGCCCCGTGTCCTAACTCGCACCGAGTCCCGCTCACCCATCACCCCCTGTGCTCACTGCCCCGTGTCCTAACTCGCACCCAGTCCCACTCACCCATCACCCCCTGTGCTCACTGCCCCGTGTCCTAACTCTCACCCAGTCCCGCTCACCCATCACCCCTGTACTCGCTGACCTACACTGGCTCCCGGTTAAGCAACACCTCAATTTCCAACTTCTAATCCTTGTTTTCAAATCCTTCCATGGCCTTGCCCCTCCCTATCTCTGTAAACTCCTCCAGCCCCACAACCTCCCTGAGATGTCTGTGCTCCTCTAATTCTGTCCTCCTGAGTATACCTGATTATAATCATTCCACCATCGGTGGCCTTTCCTCCTGTTGCCTGGGCCCCAAGCTCTGGAACTCCCTAAATCTCTCCTCCTTTAAGACGCTCCTTAAAACCTCCCTTTTTGACCAAACTTTTGGTCACCCTAATTTCTACTTATGCGGCTCAGTGTTAAATTTTTATCATAACATTCCTGTGAAGCACCCTGGGACGTTTCACTACATTAAAGGCGCTATATAAATGCAAGTTGTTGAGAAATAAAAATGTACAAATAGAATGTTTCAAAGGGATAAAGAGGACATTTCCCTTCCTGTTGGTATCGATGGTTCCCCTGGATCCTGCGAGGTATTGAGCGGGTTAACTCTTCACTCTGCCCCCTCCCCTGGGGCAGGGCTAAGACTCCGAGCTCAGTGTGTGTGAGTGTTGCAGCTCCCTAGCCCCTGGGCCCTTCCTACGTCTAATCATATTGTCAGCCATGTCAGCATTCTCGCCTCTGAGTCAGAAGATCGTGGATACAAGCCCCACTCCAGAGACTTGAGCCTATAATACGAGGTGACAGTCCAGGGCAGTACTGAGGGAGCGCCGCACTGTGCTGTCGGAGGGGCGGTACTGAGGGAGTGCCGCACTGTCGGAGGGGCGGTACTGAGGGAGTGCCGCACTGTCGGAGGGGCAGTACCGAGGGAGCGCCGCACTGTGCTGTCGGAGGGGCGGTACTGAGGGAGCGCCGCACTGTTGGAGATGACGTCTTTCGGTTTAGACAGACCCTGTCTATCCTCTCAGGTTGATGTTAAAAAATCCCATGACAATAATCAAAGATGAGCAGGGGAGTTCTCCCTGGGGCCAATATTTATCTCTCAAACAGCATTACTAAAATAGATGACCTGGTCATTATCACATTGCTGTGTGTGGCAGCTTACTGTATGCAAATTGGCTGCTGTGTTTCCCACATTACAACAGTGAGTACACTCCAAAAGTGGCTGTGGGGCGCTTTGGGACGTCCTGATGTTCTGAAAGGCGGTAAATACAAGTATTTCATTTCTATCTAGTTATCCCCTGGAAGCGGGCGCAAGCTGTGAGCTTTCCGCCGATACTTTAGTGTTGCTGAGGGCCTTTGCTCAATCTGCTCTGTGCCCCCACTGCCAACACCAGCCTGCCGAGTCCCCTTCAGGTTCCAGGGGTTTGGATGGGGAATATCGGGAGCTGGCGGAGTGATTGTGGAGCAGGGTTAGTGCCCTCTCGCCCCCAGACACTGGCGGTCACTTCTGAATCTGCTGCATTGTTTCTGAAACCTTCCGTGGTGAGCGGGGGAGATGTTGGGGCGGGGGGCAGGCACTGCTTCTGCTGATCTAACACCTGCCCCCCGCCCCCAGATATCACCGCTGCTCACAGAGCAACGGAACCAGAGATCGGAGAGACTTGTGCAATGTACACACACGCTTTATTTTATAACAATCATTTGCATCAAAAGTGATGACATTAAACCATCGAGCCGCATCTCCCCGGCCCCTGTGTGTGTGTGTGGGGGGGGGGGGTGTGTGTGGGGGGGGGGGGGAGAGCGGTGTGGGGGGGGGGGGGGGTATGTGTGTGTGTGGAGGGGGGTGGGTGTGGTGGGATGTGTGTGTGTGGGGGGGGCTGTGTGTGTGGGGGGGGCTGTGTGTGTGGGGGGGGGGGTGTGTGTGTGGGGGGGGCTGTGTGTGTGGGGGGGGCTGTGTGTGTGGGGGGGGCTGTGTGTGTGGGGGGGGCTGTGTGTGTGGGGGGGGCTGTGTGTGTGGGGGGGGCTGTGTGTGTGGGGGGGGGGGTGTGTGTGTGGGGGGGGCTGTGTGTGTGGGGGGGGCTGTGTGTGTGGGGGGGGCTGTGTGTGTGGGGGGGGCTGTGTGTGTGGGGGGGGCTGTGTGTGTGGGTGTGGGGTGTGTGTGTGTGTGTGTGTGTGGGGGGGGGGGGTGTGTGGGGGGGTGGGGTGGGGTGTGTGTGTGTGGGGTGGGGTGTGTGTGTGGGGGGTATGTGTGGGGTGGGGTGTGTGTGGGTGGGGTGGGGTGTGTGGGGTGGGGGGGGGGTATGTGTGGGGTGGGGTGTGTGTGTGTGGGGTGGGGTGTGTGTGTGGGGGGTATGTGTGGGGTGGGGTGTGTGTGGGTGGGGTGTGTGTGTGTGTGGGGGGGTATGTGTGGGGGGGTATGTGTGTGTGGGTGGGGGGTGGGTGTGGGGGGGGCTGTGTGTGTGGGGGGGGCTGTGTGTGTGGGTGGGGCGGTGTGTGTGGGGGGTAAGTGTGGGGTGGGGGTGTGTGTGTGTGTGGGGGGGGTGTGTGTGTGTGGGGTGGTGTGTGTGGGGGGGTATGTGTGTGGGGGGGTATGTGTGGGGTGGGGGTTTGTGTGTGTGTGGGGGGGGGTATGTGTGTGTGGGTGGGGTGTGTGTGTGTGGAGGGGGGTGGGTGTGGTGGGGGTGTGTGTGTGGGGGGGGGCGGTGTGTGTGGGGGGTAAGTGTGGGGGTGTGGGGGGTGGGAAGCTAAACGATGGTGCAGGGCTTCTTGTCCTTGAAGGGATTCTCGGATGTTGGGATTCCCATCAGCAGGGGGTCACTCGGTTTGTGTTCCTCGCAGTAAAGCATCAGGTCCCTCGCAGCTTTGGAAATCTGGGGAGAAGAAGAGAGTTGGAAGAATGGAGAGAATGTCTGGTGAGTGAGAGTTGACATTCCCACCCCAATCCGCAGCTCCTGAATGAGGGTCAGGTTAGCGATTGTTGTGGAACTGACGGCCACAGGGAACAGCAGAGGGAAGTTAAAGGGAAGCTGGACAAACACAGGAGGGAGCAGGAATGGAAGGAGCTGGTTCTGGAAGGTGGGAGTGACATTGAGCCGGGTTTCTCGCTCACCATTCCTTGTGTCTCTGTGCGTGTTGTGAGAAATGAAACATGATAAAGGAAGGTTTTAAACGATCAATGATCGGGAAATGGAAACAATATGTTTTCCTGAACTGGATCTAAACAAGTGAGAGAGTGGGGTTGGGACGGGGTCACAGGGTAACAACTTTGCTCCAGTGGTTTTGTTCCCTCTCTCTCTCCGGCCAACGACCTTTAACCCTATCCCAGCCTCACTGAGCTGGGTGAGTGACCAGCGGTGAATCTCACTCTGGCCCCGGGCTCCCTGTGATAGACAGAGGTCAGTGTGTGGCGAGTGACCCCATCAACAGATGCTCATTGACCAATACCTGTCCTCGGGCTACACACTGACCAATCCCTGTCCTCAGGGCATTGACCAATCCCTACCCTCGGGCTTCCCGGTGACCAATCACCTGCCAAAGCCCTTGGCCAATCAGCAAGCCTCACCTGCATCCTCTGGGTGCCAGCCTGGAGACGCAGCTGTTCCAGGGCCTGCCTGACCGGGGCGCTGTTGGTGGTGACCATCCTGCTGGACATGTGGTCCTCTGGGAGAGCGGGTCTGAGGGTCAAACATGGAGCACCATCAACACGGCCCACACACAGACCCTCCCGCGTCCCATCACTGCGCGTCCTCTCGCCGCGTGTCCTCTCGCCGTCTGAAAATGTGAGGTCATCCACCTTGGGGGAAAAAAACCAGTAAAGGGGAATATTATTTGAATGGGGAGAAATTACAACATGCTGCGGTGCAGAGGGACCTGGGGGTCCTTGTGCATGAAACTCTTTGAGTCTACCTGCAAAACATAAAACATTTATCCGTGCCACCCGACCTGGAAAATTAAAATTCCCCAGCTGCCATGGTGGGATTTGAGCTCATGTCCAAGCCTCTAGATTACTAGTCCAGTAACATAACCACTATGCTACCAACCTCATGAATCCCAAAAAGTTAGTTTGCAGGTGCAGCAGGTAATCAGGAAGGCGAATGGAATGTTGGCCTTCATTGCGAGAGGGATGGAGTACAAAAGCAGGGAGGTCCTGCTGCAACTGTACAGGGTATTGGTGAGGCCGCACCTGGAGTACTGCGTACAGTTTTGGTCACCTTTCTTAAGGAAGGATATACTAGCTTTGGAGGGGGTACAGAGACGATTCACTAGGCTGATTCCGGAGATGAGGGGGTCACCTTATGATAGATTGAGTAGACTGGATCTTTACTCGTTGGAGTTCAGAAGGATGAGGGGTGATCTTATAGAAACATTTAAAATCATGAAAGGGATAGACAAGATAGAGGCAGAGAGGTTGTTTCCACTGGTCGGGGAGACTAGAACTAGGGGGCACAGCCTCAAAATACGGGGGAGCCAATTTAAAACCGAGTTGAGAAGGAATTTCTTCTCCCAGAGGGTTGTGAATCTGTGGAATTCTCTGCCCAGGAAAGCAGTTGAGGCTAGCTCATTGAATGTATTCAAGTCACAGATAGATAGATTTTTAACCAATAAGGGAATTAAGGGTTACGGGGAGCGGGCGGGTAAGTGGAGCTGAGTCCACGGCCAGATCAGCCATGATCTTGTTGAATGGCGGAGCAGGCTCGAGGGGCTAGATGGCCTACTCCTGTTCCTAATTCTTATGTGTGCCCGCTCACCGTGTCCCGTCACACTGGTGAGGGGCTAACCGCTGGGCTGTTGTCAGGTTTATCCCCCTCCCCCCTATCTGAGCAGAGCCGTGACACTTCCTGCCCTCCACTCCTTCGCCCCATCATCAAACTCTGGAATTACATCAAATTTACAGCTCGACGGGACGTTGCCGGTGTGCCTCCTCTACCGTCTCCATCTCACCCCATCACCATAACCTTCCATTCCTTTCTCCCTCGTGTGTTTACCTTTAAATGCATCTCTGCTATTTGCTACTGTCTGTGGTAGCGAGTTCGACATTAACAATCGCTAACCACCCTCATTTCAGTCGCTCCAGATTGAGGTGGGAATGTCACTGATGCATGGGCTGAGTCACTTCTCACTCACCAGCCGTTCCCTCGTGCTGTCATCGCTCTCTCCCTCCCTCAATGCTTCCAACTCTCTCCTTTTGTCCCCAGATTTCCAAAGCTGCGAGGGACCTGATGCTTTACTGCGAGGAACCGAGTGACCCCCTGCTGATGGGAATCCCAACATTCGAATCAATTTTCAAACCCAATGGGTTATGCTTAGGGTCGCGATGCTCCCTCAGTATCTGGGCTTCACACTTTAATATTGGTGCCCGAATGATCCAGAGATGTATCGGCTGCCCAAATACTTTCTCATCCACAAGTCTCTGCAGCCCTTCCTTCACTCCAGAAGCACTCAAGCAATGCATTCATCAAACAACTGCACCATTTCCTGGTTGCTCTGATAATCAGGCTTCCTCACTCCTCTCTTATTTCTGATTGTTTATAAAACTATTGTTATCACCCTTTATATTGGCTGGAAGTTTAATTCCAGCTCGCAACCGCTCATCTTACTGTTGGGCTCTTGCTATGCTTTGGGGCTCAGTACCATCACAACAGGCCACCGAGCCACACAGGGCACGCACAATACTCTGTCTAAAACACGGCCTCGTAACATGTGGCGAAAACTCCCAGCCACTGCTCCTGATGGAATTTGAAAACAGTAACCCAGAATCATAGAACAGTTACAGCACAGAAGGCCATTCGGCCCAACGAGCTTGTGCCGGCTCTCTGCAAGAGCCCCTTCAGCTAGTCCCACTCCCCCACCCTTTCCCCGTAACCCTGCACATTCTTTGTCCTTCAGGAACTTATCCAACTCCCTTTTGAAAGCCACGATTGAGTCTGCCTCCACCACCCTCTCAGGCAGCGCATTCCAGATCCTGCGTGAATAAGTTACCTTTGGTACTTTTGCCAGTGACCTTAAATCTGTGTCCTCTGGTTCCCGACCCTTCCACCAATGGGAACAGTTTCTCTCGATCTACTCTGTCCAGACCCCTCATGATTTTGAACACCTCGATCAAATCTCCTCTCAACCTTCTCTGCTCCAAGGAGAACAACCCCAGCTTCTCCAGTCTATCCACGTCACTGAAGTCCCTCACCCCTGGAACCAGTCTCATAAATCCTTTCTGCTCCCTGTTGCCCATTCCCCTTAACTTGTTGAAAATGAATATCGCTGATTAAATTGGGAAAATATGAAAGTAGCTTGTTGAGTGCTGACAAAGATTAGACAGAACTGTACATACCTGAGACCGGGATGCTCCCACTGCCTGCGTGCCCCAAGCCCTGGTACACACGGTGCAGGAATCTGAGTCTCCTTTTCAGTTACAGTCAAGGTGTGAATGAATTGGCGAACCACCAGCCCGTCCTTGTGTTCTGAGTGGAGTGCTCAACCTGACTGATGGATTGCTGCTGTTCATTGGCCCCACCCTGTGGCCCATCTCCCTCCTCCCTCTCGTGTGCTGCCTCATGGGCTTCAGAACAGCAGGTCACACTTGGAAACGTTTCAGGAGCTGCCTGCACACTGAGGGATCTTACAGTTAAATGTCAGACTTCAAAACAAACCACCCCCTCCCTTGCTCTCTGTTTATTTATAAATTCTTTGTTTTAAAATCAGTCCTCTCTGGAATTCTAATCCTTCCGAAGCCCTCCACTCCCCGAGCTCCCGCTCACATCTTTAAAGCGATGTCTTTGGGATTAATTGAAGTTGAGAGGGGGTCGAGAATTGTCCAGAGCTTTAGTTCATTATCTTTGTGATGATTTAATGTTTCCTGTCCCACTTAGTTTTGTCATGCTTCCTACAATTTATGAAGACGTCAGATAACACTCCCAGGCCCATCCCGGCCAGAACCCACCCCAGCCCCCTGCACTCAGGTTACAGAGCAGATGTTAAATCCTCTGGCCTCTCAGCTTAATAGTCATGCCTCAAACAATACCACAAGAAGCTGTCATGAAATGGCAGTTTGTGGGATCTTACTGTGCACACGGGGGCTGCTGGGATTGGCTCCCGGTGCAGTGGATGGGAGACGTTCTCAATAAACTGTCAGCCGTGGCTCAGTGGGCAGAACTCTCACCTGTGAGTCAGAATTTTGTGGGTTCAAGTTCCACTCCAGAGGCTTGAGCACATAACATCTAGCTGACACTCCCAATGCAGTACTGAGGGAGCGCCGCACTGTCGGAGGGGCAGTACTGAGGGAGCGCCGCACTGTCGGAGGGGCAGTACTGAGGGAGCGCTGCACTGTCGGAGGGGCAGTACTGAGGGAGCGCCGCACTGTCGGAGGGGCAGTACTGAGGGAGCGCTGCACTGTCGGAGGGGCAATACTGAGGGAGTGCCGCACTGTCGGAGGGGCAGTACTGAGGGAGGGCCGCACTGTCGGAGGGGCAGTACTGAGGGAGTGCCGCACTGTCGGAGGGGCAGTACTGAGGGAGCGCTGCACTGTCGGAGGGGCAATACTGAGGGAGTGCCGCACTGTCGGAGGGGCAGTACTGAGGGAGGGCCGCACTGTCGGAGGGGCAGTACTGAGGGAGTGCCGCACTGTCGGAGGGGCAGTACTGAGGGAGCGCTGCACTGTCGGAGGGGCAATACCGAGGGAGCGCCGCACTGTTGGAGGGGCAGTACTGAGGGAGCGCTGCACTGTCGGAGGGGCAATACTGAGGGAGTGCCGCACTGTCGGAGGGGCAGTACTGAGGGAGGGCCGCACTGTCGGAGGGGCAGTACTGAGGGAGTGCCGCACTGTCGGAGGGGCAGTACTGAGGGAGCGCCGCACTGTCGGAGGGACAGTACTGAGGGAGCGCCGCACTGTCGGAGGGGCAGTACTGAGGGAGCGCTGCACTGTCGGAGGGGCAGTACTGAGGGAGTGCCGCACTGTCGGAGGGGCAGTACTGAGGGAGAGCCGCACTGTCGGAGGGGCAGTACTGAGGGACGTTAAACTGAGGCCTCGTCTCTCAAGTAAACGATCCCATGTCACTATTTTAAAGAAGAGCAGGGAGCTCTCCCCGGTGTCCTGGGGCCAATATTTATCCCTCAAACATCACAAACAGATGATCTGGTCACTCTCACATTGCTGTGTGGGATCTTGCTGTGCACACATTGCCCGCGGTGTTTCCCACATTACACAGGGACCACCCTCCAACATTCATTGGCTGTGAAGCGCTGTGGGACGTCCTGGTCGTGAAAGGCGCTATAGAAATGCAGGTCCGCATCATTGTCCAAATATTGTCCTCACTGGCCCCGCCCCATACACTGGCCCCGCCCCCATACACTGGCGCTGGCCCCGCCCCATACACTGGCCCCGCCCCCATACACTGGCCCCGCCCCCATACACTGGCGCTGGCCCCGCCCCATACACTGGCCCCGCCCCCATACACTGGCGCTGGCCCCGCCCCATACACTGGCCCCGCCCCCATACACTGGCGCTGGCCCCGCCCCGAGCCGCAGTGTGACGCGGGACGGCGGGTGAGAGAGCTGCCGGCTCCGGGCTCGCGGGGCGGGAGAGGCCGGGGCTCGGGGCCCAGTCGCGGCCTCGGTTATTGATTCCCTCCCGGCAGCGGGGGCTCTGGGAGGGAGGCGCCGCGGCCCCAGGCCCGAGGCCCGGGCTGTTTGCTGAGGGTACAGAGCTCGGGGGGAGGGGGAGACAGAGTGGGATCTAATGTGGAGAAATGTAGTCCCCCCGGGGTCACAGGGTCAGGGTCCAGTCTCAGGGTCAGGGGTCGGCCATTGAGGACTGAGATGAGGAGAAATGACCTCCCTCAGAGGGAGGTGATTCTCTGCCCCGAGGGTTGAGGGTCCTATTATTTTCGGCGGGTTCTCGGCGGTACAGCTCTTTTCCCGCCCGGCGAAAGTTTCCTCTTTATTTTTTTAATGGTATCGCCCAAATCTGACCCCGCCGGTGATTCGGTGTAAAGTGCCGGGACACCGGCGGCGAGGTGTAAAGTGCCGGGACACCGGCGGCGAGGTGTAAAGTGCCGGGACACCGGCGGCAAGGTGTAAAGTGCCGGGACACCGGTGATTCGGTGTAAAGTGCCGGGACACCGGTGATTCGGTGTAAAGTGCCGGGACACCGGCGGCGAGGTGGACAAATGTTGGCAATACTTTTTACGCTTTTTTTTTCCGTGAAATTTAAAAAAAATTTCCCCTCCCTAGGCCCAACCACAGCCTTGGACTCAATTTTTTTAAAACCACCTGCTTTACTTAGTTTCCCCTTAACCGCCGAGAATAAAGGTGCAAGGCCCATTTGCTCACCAGGCAATTAATTTTAACATAAAAGTACATTTCCGGCAGCATTACTCACCAAACGTTAGCAGGTTTTCTGAGCAGCCAATCGGGCATTAAGGGGCTCTCGGGAAAGTCTAGCCCTTAGTCTTTGAGTATATTCAAGACAAACATCGATAGATTTTTGGATATTAAGGGAATCGAGGGATATGGGGACCGGCGGGAATGTGTAGTTGAGGCGGGTGATCAGCCGTGATCTCATTGAATGGCGGGGCAGGCTCGAGGGCCTCTGGATTCCACTCCAGTAACATCAGTACACGGCCACAGTCACATCGCCATCTCTAACAGCCAGCTTCCTGTGTCCCTCAGACTCTGACTCTGCCTGAGAGGACGATTGAGGAGCAACTTGGCGAGCAGCTAGCTGGAACAGAGGGAATGGCGGCGTCCGTTCCTTCAGTGGCCATGAATGCGGTCCACAAGAAGAGTACCTTGATCCCCGAGGGGACTCTGCAAGTCAAAGGCTACGACTTCAACAGGGGCATTGATCACCACGCACTGATGCAGTCCTACCTGACCACCGGGTACCAGGCAACCTGCTTCGGACAGGCTGTCCAACAGATCAATGCAATGGTAGGAATTGGCACATCTTCTCCAGGTGGTTTCTTGCTGTACAATTAGACAGGACCGAAATCAGGAATGGAGGGATACGGGGATCGGGCGGGAAAGTGGAGCTGAGGTCGGTAATCAGCCCTGAACTTATTGAATGGTAGAGCAGGCTCGAGGGGCCAAGTGGGAGGGGGATATCGGGGTAGGGTGTTGGGGGCAGGGTGGATAGGTGTTGGAGGCTGGTCTCGGGGGGGGGGGGGGCTATTGCAGCCCATGCACCCACAGTGCTCCCACCATCGCGCCTGCTTGGGGTGGAGGGCCGTTCCCAGTCGGGAGTGGGGTGTGGGGAGATGGGGGGGAGGGGGCGCGGGGGGAGTTGGGGAGATGGGGGCGAGGGGGCGCGGGGGGAGTTGGGTGGGAGGGGGCGCGGGGGGAGTTGGGGAGATGGAGTGGGGGCAGGGGGAGTTGGGGAGATGGAGTGGGGGCCCGGGGGGAGTTGGGGAGATGGAGTGGGGGCAGGGGGAGATGGGGGGAGGGGGCGCGGGGGGAGTTGGGGAGATGGAGTGGGGGGAGGGGGCGCGGGGGGAGATGGGGGGGAGGG
>NW_027252120.1:0-30427 GCF_044704955.1 Pristiophorus japonicus | reverse complement strand
GTGTGTGTGTGTGTGGGGGGGGAGTGTGTGCGTGTGTGGGGGGGCGTGTGTGTGTGTGTGGCGGGGGGGAGTGGGGGTGTGTGGGGGGGGGAGTGTGTGTGTGTGTGGGGGGAGTGTGTGTGTGTGGGGGGGGGAGTGTGTGCGTGTGTGGGGGGGCGTGTGTGTGTGTGTGGCGGGGGGGAGTGGGGGTGTGTGGGGGGGGGAGTGTGTGTGTGTGTGGGGGGAGTGTGTGTGTGTGTGGGGGGGAGTGTGTGTGTGTATGGGGGGGGGAAGTGTGTGTGTGTGTGTGGGGGAGTGTGTGTGTGTGTGGGGGGAGTGTGTGTGTGTGTGGGGGGGGGAGTTTGTGTGTGTGTGGGGGGAGTGTGTGTGTGTGTGGGGGGGCGAGTGTGTGTGTGTGGGGGGGGAGTGTGTGTGTGTGTGTGTGGGGGGAGTGTGTGTGTGGCGGGGGTGGAGTGTGTGTGTGGGGGGGAGTGTGTGTGTGTGTGTGGGGAGAGTGTGTGTGTGGGGGGGAGTGTGTGTGTGGGGGGGAGTGTGTGTGTGTGTGTGGGGAGAGTGTGTGTGTGGGGGGGAGTGTGTGTGTGGGGGGGAGTGTGTGTGTGTGGGGGGAGTGTGTGTGTGTGTGTGGGGAGAGTGTGTGTGTGTCTGGGGGGGGAGTGTGTGTGTGGGGGGGAGTGTGTGTGTGGGGGGGAGTGTGTGTGTGGGGGGAGTGTGTGTGTGGCGGGGGTGGAGTGTGTGTGTGGGGGGGAGTGTGTGTGTGTCGGGGGGAGTGTGTGTGTGTGGGGGGGAGTGTGTGTGTGTGGGGGGGAGTGTGTGTGTGTGTGGGGGGGAGTGTGTGTGTGTCGGGGGGAGTGTGTGTGTGTGGGGGAAGTGTGTGTGTGTGGGGGGGGGAGTGTGTGTGTGTGTTGGGGGGGAAGTGTGTGTGTGGGGGTGAAGTGTGTGTGTGTGGGGGGGGGGGGAGTGTGTGTGTGTGTCGGGGGGAAGTGTGTGTGTGTGTGTGTGGGGGGAGTGTGTGGGGTGGTTGTGTGGGGGATGGTGTGCGCGTGGAGGAGTGTGTGTGTGTTGGGGAGGGGTTGGGTTGTATGTGGGGTGGGGGATGGATGTTGGGTGAAGATTGGATCTGAATGAAGCCCCCCATGGTTGAAGAGCTGCACTGGCCTATTGTGCCGATCCACATGTGGGTTCCCTCGGTGAGACACAATTCTCCAGGCTCTGTGTCCGCAGCAAGCTACAGTGTTGACGTGTACACGTTTCACTTTGAAACGGCGATGTTGTGGTGAATACCATTACCCATTTGTGGGTGAAGTCCCCGAGGTTACTTTAGGTCAAAGCTTCTCCTCACTGGGGTCGTGACCTCCCTCCCCCTCCTCAACCTTACCCCCAATCCCCAGCCTCCAACCCCCCTCCTCAACCTTATCCCCAATCTCCCCCCCCAGCTCTTCAACCATACCCCCATTCCCCACTCTCCCTCTCTCCCCCTCCCCGACCTATCTCCCTCACCCAGCCTCCTCTCTCTCTCTCTCTCTCCCCCTCCCCGACCTATCTCCCTCACCCAGCCTCCTCTCTCTCTCTCTCCCTCCCCCTCCCCGACCTATCTCCCTCACCCAGCCTCCTCTCTCTCTCTCTCCCTCCCCCTCCCCGACCTATCTCCCTCACCCAGCCTCCTCTCTCTCTCTCTCTCTCCCCCTCCCCGACCTATCTCCCTCACCCAGCCTCCTCTCTCTCTCTCTCTCTCCCCCTCCCCGACCTATCTCCCTCACCCAGCCTCCTCTCTCTCTCTCTCCCTCCCCCTCCCCGACCTATCTCCCTCACCCAGCCTCCTCTCTCTCTCTCTCCCTCCCCCTCCCCGACCTATCTCCCTCACCCAGCCTCCTCTCTCTCTCTCTCCCTCCCCCTCCCCGACCTATCTCCCTCACCCAGCCTCCTCTCTCTCTCTCTCCCTCCCCCTCCCCGACCTATCTCCCTCACCCAGCCTCCTCTCTCTCTCTCTCTCTCCCCCTCCCCGACCTATCTCCCTCACCCAGCCTCCTCTCTCTCTCTCTCTCTCCCCCTCCCCGACCTATCTCCCTCACCCAGCCTCCTCTCTCTCTCTCTCCCTCCCCCTCCCCGACCTATCTCCCTCACCCAGCCTCCTCTCTCTCTCTCTCTCTCCCCCTCCCCGACCTATCTCCCTCACCCAGCCTCCTCTCTCTCTCTCTCCCTCCCCCTCCCCGACCTATCTCCCTCACCCAGCCTCCTCTCTCTCTCTCTCTCTCCCCCCTCCCCGACCTATCTCCCTCACCCAGCCTCCTCTCTCTCTCTCTCTCTCCCCCTCCCCGACCTATCTCCCTCACCCAGCCTCCTCTCTCTCTCTCTCCCTCTCTCCCCCTCCCCGACCTATCTCCCTCACCCAGCCTCCTCTCTCTCTCTCTCTCTCCCCCTCCCCGACCTATCTCCCTCACCCAGCCTCCTCTCTCTCTCTCTCTCTCCCCCTCCCCGACCTATCTCCCTCACCCAGCCTCCTCTCTCTCTCTCTCCCTCTCTCCCCCTCCCCGACCTATCTCCCTCACCCAGCCTCCTCTCTCTCTCTCTCTCTCCCCCTCCCCGACCTATCTCCCTCACCCAGCCTCCTCTCTCTCTCTCTCCCTCTCTCCCCCTCCCCGACCTATCTCCCTCACCCAGCCTCCTCTCTCTCTCTCTCCCTCTCTCCCCCTCCCCGACCTATCTCCCTCACCCAGCCTCCTCTCTCTCTCTCTCTCTCTCTCCCCCTCCCCGACCTATCTCCCTCACCCAGCCTCCTCTCTCTCTCTCTCTCTCCCCCTCCCCGACCTATCTCCCTCACCCAGCCTCTCCCTCTCTCTCTTCCCCAGGAAGATCAGGTAGCAGAGAGCAGGATGGCTGCCCTGGCTCTGATCCTCAGCAGCATCTTCCTCTATAACAGCAAAGGAACCATCGACCCGGAGGCCCTGGAGAAACTGCGGTATCCTTTCCACATCTCACTGTTGATGGGAACGATTCAGGATCGGGTTGGGCTGTGGGGACAGGTCCTGTTTGGGACAAGCAATGTTCAGTTCGGTTGGGAACGGGTTCCGTTGGGGATGGGTTCAGTTGGGTTCTGGTTCGGTTGGGGCCGGGTTTGGTTCAGTTCGGTTGGGAATGGGTTCGGTTGGGGATGGGCTCAGTTGGGTTCTGGTTCGGTTGGGGCTGGGTTCGGTTCAGTTTAGTTGGGGACGGGTTCGGTTGAGGACGGGTTCGGTTCGGTTGGGACTGGGTTTGGTTCGGTTGGGGCCGGGTTTGGTTGGGACCGGGTTTGGTTCAGTTGGAGCCTGATTCGATTCGGTTGGGGCCGGGTTGGGTTCGGTTGGGGACGGGTTCGGTTGGGGCCGGGTTCAGTTTGGTTGGGGCCACGTTCGGTTTGGTTCGCTTGGGGCCGGATTCGCTTGGGGTTGGGTTGGTGTCTGGTTCGGTTGGGGCCGGGTTCAGTTCAGTTGGGGCCGGGTTCGCTTGGGGCAGGGTTCGCTTGGGGCCAGGTTCGGTTGGGGCCGCATTCGGTTCAGTTCGGGCCGGGTTCAGTTCGTTTGGGGACAGGTTCGGTTCCGTTGGGGACGGGTTTTGGTTGGTTGGGGCCGGGTTCGGTTCGGTTGAGGCCGGGTGCGGTTCGGATGGGGACGGATTTGGTTCGGTTGTGGCTGTGTTTGGTTCGGTTGCGGCCTGGTTCGGTTGGGGCTGGGTTCGGTTCAGTTGGGGCCGGGTTCGGTTGGGGACGGGTTTGGTTCGGGTTGGTTGGGGCCGGGTTTGGTTTGGTTGGGGCCGGATTCGGTTGGAGCCAGGTTCGGTTTGGTTGGGGCCGGGTTCGGTTCGGTTGGGGCCGGGTTTGGTTCGGTTGGGGCAGGTTCCGTTCGGTTCGTTCGGTTGGGGCCGGGTTCGGTTCGGTTGGGGCAGGTTTGGTTCAGTTCGGAGCAGGTTCGGTTCGGTTTGTTCGGTTGGGCCTGGGTTCTGTTGGGGATGGTTTTGGTTCGGTTCGGTTTAGTTGTGGCCTGGCTCGGTTGGGGCCGGGTTCGGTTCAGTTGGGTTGGGGCCGGGTTCGGTTCAGTTCAGGACATGTTCGGTTCAGTTGAGTTGAGGCTGGGTTCGGTTCAGTTGGGGCCGGGTTCGGTTAGGGACGGGTTCGGTTCAGTTGGGTTGGGGCCGGGTTCGGTTCATTCGGGGTGGGTTCGGTTTGGTTGGGGCCGGGATCGGTTGGGGCCGGGTTCGGTTGGGGACGGGTTCGGTTCATTCGGGGTGGGTTCGGTTTGGTTGGGGCCGGGATCGGTTGGGGCCGAGTTCGGTTGAGGGCGGGTTCAGTTCATTCGGTTGGGGCTGGGTTCGGTTCGATTCGGTTGGGGCCGGGTTCGGTTTGGTTGTGGCTGGGTTTCGTTCGGTTGGGGCTGGGTTCGGTTGTGGCCGGGTTCGGTTCGGTTGGGGCTGGGTTCGGTTCGGTTGGGGCTGGGTTCGGTTTGGTTGGGGCTGGATTTGGTTCAGTTGGGTTGGTCCCAGATTTGGTTCAGTTGGGGCCGAGTTCAGTTCAGTTCGGGACGGTTCGGTTCAGTTGGGGCCGGTTTAGATTCGGCTGGGGCCAGCTTCTGTTGGAGCTAGGTTCAGTTTGGTTGGGGCCAGCTTCGGTTCGGTTGCGGCCGTGTTCGGTTAGCTTGCGGCCTGTTTCGGTTGGGGCTGGGTTCGGTTCCGTTGGGGCTGGGTTCGGTTGGGGACGGTTCTGTTCGGATCGGTTGGGGCCGGTTTCGGTTTGGTTGGGGCAGGTTCGGCTCAGTTCGCGACGGGTTCGGTTCGGTTCGTTCGGTTGGGGCCGGGTTCTGTTGGGGACGGTTTTGGTTCGGTTGGGGACGGGTTCGGTTGGTGAGGGGTTCGGTTCAGTTGGGTTGGGGCCGGGTTCGGTTCAGTTCAGGACGGGTTCAGTTCAGTGGGGTCGGGTTCGGTTGGGGACGGATTCTGTTGGGGACGGGTTAGGTTCGGTTCGGTTGGGGCCGGGTTCAATTTGGTTGTAGCCGGGATTTGACCGGTTAGTTGCCGGGTTTGATCAGGGCTGGGTTCGGTCCGGTTGGGGATGGGTTCGGTTCGGTTGGGGACGGGTTTGGTTTGGTTGGGCCGGGTTTGGTTCGGTTGGGGAGGGGTTCGGTTGGGGCCGGGTTCGGGTCGGTTGGGGCTGGCTTTGGTTCGGTTGCGGCCATGTTTGGTTGGGGTCGGGTTCGGTTCGGGTCGGTTGGGGCTGGGTTCGGTTTGGTTGGGGCCGGGTTCGGTTGGGGATGGGTTCGGTTTGGTTGGGGCAGGGTTTGGTTCGGTTGGGTCTGGGTTCGATTCAGCTGGGGCCGGGTTCAGTTCAGTTCGGTTGGGGCCAGGTTCGGTTCGTTTGGGTCTGGGTTCGGTTCGGTTGGGGCCGGGTTTGGTTCTATTGCGGCCAGGTTCAGTTCGGTTGGGGCCGGGTTCAATTTGGTTGGAGCCAGGTTCGGTTCAGTTGGGGCCGGGTTCCGTTCGGTTGGGGCCGGGTTCAGTTCAGTTGGGGGGGTCGGTTCAGTTGGGGCCGGGTTCAGTTCGGTTGGGGCCGGGTTCGGTTCGGTTCGGTTGGGGCTGGATTCGGTTTGGTTAGTTTTGGGCCGGGTTCGGTTCATTTGGGGACAGGTTAGGTTCGGTTGGGGCCAGGTTCGGTCCAGTTGGGGCCGGGTTCGGCTCGGTTCAGTTGGGGCTGGGTTTGGTTGGGGCTGGGTTTGGTTGGGGCCTGGTTCGGTTGGGGACAGTTTCAGTTTGGTTCAGTTTAGTTGGGGCCAGGTTCGCTTGGGGCCGGGTTTGGTTCGGTTCGGTTGGGGCCAGGTTCAATTGGGGCCGGGTTCGGCTCAGTTGGGACCGGGTTCGGTTTGGTTGGGGCAGGTTCGTTTCAGTTTGGGACGGATTCAGTTCGGTTCGTTTGGTTAGGGCCAGGTTCGGTTCAGTTGGGGCCGTGTTCAGCTCGGTTTGGTTGGGGCCGGGTTCGATTCGGTTCGTTCAGTTGGGGCTGGATTCTGTTGAGGACGGTTTCAGTTCGATTCAGTTTAGTTGGGGCCAGGTTCGTTTGGGGCCGGGTTCGGTTCAGTTGGATTGGGGCTGGGTTCAGTTCAGTTCGCGACAGATTCAGTTCGGTTGGGGCCGGTTTTGGTTAGGTACGAGTTCTGTTCAGTTGGGTTGGGGCCGGATTCGGCTCAGTTTAGGGTGGGTTTGGTTCAGTTGTGGCCGGGTTCGTTTGGGGCCAGGTTCGGTTGGGGTCAGGATCGGTTGGGGATGGGTTCGGTTGGGGACAGGTTCAGTTCGGTTCGGTTGGGGCTGGGTTCGGTTCATTCAGTTGGGGCCGGGTTCGGTTCGATTCGGTTGGGGCCGGGTTCGGTTCGGTTGGGGCTGGGTTTGGTTCGGTTGGGGCCGGGTTTGGTTGAGACCGGGTTCGGTTCAGTTGGAGCCTGGTTCGGTTCGGTTGGGGCCGGGTTCGGTTCGGTTCGGTTGGGGCCAGGTTCAATTGGGGCCGGGTTCGGCTCAGTTGGGACCGGGTTCGGTTTGGTTGGGGCCGGATTCGGTTCGGTTAGTTTGGTTGGGGCCGGGTTCGGTTCGGTTGGGGCCGGATTCGATTCGGTTCGTTCAGTTGGGGCTGGATTCTGTTGAGGACGGTTTCAGTTCGATTCAGTTTAGTTGGGACTGGGTTTGTTTGGGGCCGGGTTCGGTTCAGTTGGGCTGAGGCTGGGTTTGATTACGTTCGGGACAGGTTTGGTTCGGTTGGGGCTGACTTTGGTTAGGGGCAGGTTCTGTTCAATTGAGTTGGGGCCAGGTTCGGTTCAGTTCTGGGTGTGTTCGGTTCAGTTAGGGCCGGGTTCGGTTGGGGCCGGGTTCGGTTGGGGCCGGGTTCAGTTGGGGCTGGGTTTGGTTCAGTTCGGGGTGGTTTTGGTTCGGTTGGGGTTGGGGACGGGTTCAGTAAGGGCTGGGTTCGGTTGGGGCCAGGTTCGGTTCGGTTGGGGCCGGGTTCGGTTCGGTTGGGGCCGGGTTCAGTTCGGTTCAGTTTGGTTGGGGACAGGTTGGGCTCAGTTCAGGACACGTACAATCCAAGTGGCGATTTGCCTCTGTCTTTGCCTTAATTGCCAGCAGCTTCATCACCAAGCTGGGGGACATTGTCCAGAGACGGTGTGATGTGTTTGAGGATGGGACATTCCCCGAGTTTGTCTGGTGTGTTCGAGACTCGAAGCTGCTGCTTTGCGTGGATGGATTCGAGCTTTGCGCCGACGATTACTTGAAGACTATTCTGGCCAGCAGGCAAGGTAAGGACTGTGAGAATCCAGAAAATGCTGCCAACAAGCACCTCAACAGACAATGAATTATTTCGTCAAGTGTAGTCACTGCTGTAATGTAAGAAAAGCGGCAGCCAATTTACACACAGCAAGCTCCCACAAGGAACAATGTGATCAGTAACCGATTGATCTGTTCTACAGTGGTATTAGGTGACGGATAAATATTGTCCCCAGGACACTGGGGAGAACTCCCCCGCTCTTCTTCCAAAGAGTGGCCGAGGGATCTGTTACATCCACCTGAGATGGCAGACAGGGCCTCAGTTTAATGACATGTCCGAAAGACGGCCCCTCAGTACTGCCACCCCGACAGTGCAGCGCTCCCTCAGTACTGCCCCTCCGACAGTGCAGCACTCCATCAGTACTGCCACTCCGACAGTGCAGCACTCCATCAGTACTGCCCCTCCGACAGTGCGGCGCTCCCTCAGTACTGCCCCTCCGACAGTGCAGCACTCCATCAGTACTGCCCCTCCGACAGTGCGGCACTCCCTCAGTACTGCCACTCCGACAGTGCAGCACTCCATCAGTACTGCCCCTCCGACAGTGCGGCACTCCCTCAGTACTGCCACCCCGACAGTGCGGCACTCCCTCAGTACTGCCACTCCGACAGTGCAGCACTCCATCAGTACTGCCCCTCCGACAGTGCGGCGCTCCCTCAGTACTGCCACTCCGACAGTGCAGCACTCCATCAGTACTGCCCCTCCGACAGTGCAGCGCTCCCTCAGTACTGCCCCTCCGACAGTGCGGCACTCCCTCAGTACTGCCCCTCCGACAGTGCGGCGCTCCCTCAGTACTGCCCCTCCGACAGTGCGGCGCTCCCTCAGTACTGCCCCTCCGACAGTGCAGCGCTCCCTCAGTACTGCCCCTCCGACAGTGCGGCACTCCCTCAGTACTGCCCCTCAGACAGTGCAGCGCTCCCTCAGTACTGCCCCTCCCTCAGTACAGCCCCTCCCTCATTACTACCCCTCTGACAGTGCGGCACTCCCTCAGTACTGCCCCTCAGCCAGTGCAGCGCTCCCTCAGTACTGCCCCTCCCTCAGTACTGCCCCTCCCTCAGTACTGCCCCTCCAACAGTGCAGCGCTCCCTCAGTACTGCCCCTCCGACAGTGCGGCGCTCCCTCAGTACTGCCCCTCCGACAGTGCGGCGCTCCCTCAGTACTGCCCCTCCGACAGTGTGGCGCTCCCTCATGACTGCCCCTCCGACAGTGTGGCACTCCCTCAGGACTGCCCCTCCGACAGTGAGGCACTCCCTCAGGACTGCGCCTCCGACAGTGCGGCACTCCCTCAGGACTGCCCCTCCGACAGTGCGGCACTCCCTCAGTACTGCCCCTCTGAAAGTGTGGCACTCCCTCAGTACTGCCCCTCTGACAGTGTGGCAGTATAGAAACATAGAAAATAGGTGCAGGAGTAGGCCATTTGGCCCTTCTAGCCTGCACCGCCATTCAATGAGCTCATGGCTGAACATGCAACTTCAGTACCCCATTCCTGCTTTCTCACCATACCCCTTGATCCCCCTTGTAGTAAGGACTTCATCTAACTCTTTTTTGAATATATTTAGTGAATTGGCCTCAACAACTTTCCGTGGCAGAGAATTCCACAGGTTCACCAGTGTCTGGGTGAAGAAGTCTCTCCTCATCTCAGTCCTAAATGGTTTACCCCTTATCCTTAGACTGTGACCCCTGGTTCTGGACTTCACCAACATTAATAAGAGCATAAGAACATAAGAACATAAGAATTAGGAACAGGAGTAGGCCATCTAGCCCCTCGAGCCTGCTCCACCACCCAATAAGATCATGGCTGATCTGGCCGTGGACTCAGCTCCACTTACCCGCCCTCTCCCCGTAACCCTTAATTCCCTTATTGGTTAAAAATCTATCTATCTGTGATTTGAATACATTCAATGAGCTAGCCTCAACTGCTTCCTTGGGGAGAGAATTCCACAGATTCACAACCCTCTGGGAGAAGAAATTCCTTCTCAACTCGGTTTTAAATTGGCTCCCCCGTATTTTGAGGCTGTGCCCCCTAGTTCTAGTCTCCCCGACCAGTGGAAACAACCTCTCTGCCTCTATCTTGTCTATCCCTTTCATTATTTTAAATGTTTCTCTAAGATCACCCCTCATCCTTCTGAACTCCAACGAGTAAAGACCCAGTCTACTCAATCTATCATCATAAGGTAACCCCCTCATCTCCGGAATCAGCCTAGTGAATCGTCTCTGTACCCCCTCCAAAGCCAGTATATCCTTCCTTAAGTAAGGTGACCAAAACTGCACGCAGTACTCCAGGTGCGGCCTTACCAATACCCTGTACAGTTACAGCAGGACCTCCCTGCTTTTGTACTCCATCCCTCTCGCAATGAAGGCCAATTGAGGGAATACTGAGGTTGTGCCCCGAGCATGTTTTTAAAATATGTTCACCCGTTGTGGGCGTCGCTGGCATTTATTGCCCCTCCCTAATCGCCCAGGAGAAGGTGGTGGTGAGCCGCCTTCTTGAACTGTTGCAGTCCGTGTGGTGAAGGTGCTCCCACAGTGCTGTTAGGGAGGGAGTTCCCGGATGGTGACCCAGCGCCGATGAAGGAACGGCCGATATATTTCCAACTCAGGATGGTGTGTGACTGGGAGGAGGAACTTGGAGGTGGTGGTGTTCCCATGCGCCTGCTGCCCTTGTCCTTCTGGGCGGTGGAGGTCACGGATTTGGGAGGTGCTGCCGAAGAAGCCTTGGCGAGTTGCTGCAGTGCATCTTGTACCCCCAGGATGTTGATGGTGGAGGATTCGGCGATGGTAATGCCATTGACTGTCATGGGGCGGTGGTTAGACTCTTGCTTGTTGGAGATGGTCATTGCCCGGCACTTGTGTGGCGCGAATGTTACTTGCCACTCATCAGCCCAAGCCTGAATGTTGTCCAGGTCTTGCTGTATGCGGACATGGACTGTTCCATTATCTGAGGAGTTGCGAATGGAACTGAACATTGTGCAGTCATCAGCGAACATCCCCATTTCTGACCTTATGATGGAGGGAAGGTCATTGATGAAGCAGCTGAAGGTGTTTGGGCCTAGGACACTGCCCTGAGGAACTCCTGCAGCGATGTCCTGGGGCTGTGATGATTGACCTCCAACCACCACAACCATCTTCCTTTGTGCTGGGTATGACTCCAGTCAGTGGTGAGTTTTCCCTGATTCCCATTGACCAGTTTTACTGGGGCTCCTTGATGCCACACTCGATCAATTGCTGCCTTGATGTCGAGGGCAGTCACTCCCACCTCACCCCTGGAATTCAGCTCATTTATCCATGTTTGGACAAAGGCTGTAATGAGATCTGGAGTCAAGTGGTCCTGGTAGAACCCAAACTGGGCTTCAGTGAGCGGGTTATTGATGAGTAAGTGCTGCTTGATGGCACTGTTGATCACACCTTCCATCACTTTGCTGATGATTGAGAGTAGACTGATGGGGCGGTAATTGGCCGGATTGGATTTGTCCTGCTTTTTGTGGACAGGACATACCTGGGCAGTTTTCCACATTGTCGGGTAGATGCCAGTGTTGTAGCTGCACTGGAACAGCTTGGCTAGAGGTGCAGCTAGTTCTGGAGCACAAGTCTTCAGCACGACAGCCGGGACGTTGCCGGGGTCTGTAGCCTTTGCTATACCCAGTGCAGTCAGCCGTTTCTTGATATCACGTGGAGTGAATCGAATTGGCTGAAGACTGGCTTCTGTAAATGTGGGGAACTCAGGAGGAGGTCCCCTCATCCACTCGGCATTTTGGGCAGAAAATGTTGCACAGCCGCTATATAAATGCAAATTTGTGTTGTTGTGTGAGTGTACAGTTGGTTGTTTTGCGTGACTGCATGTTGGATTACTTTAGATACGTACATAAGAACTAGGAGCAGGAGTAGGTCATACGGCCCCTCGAGCCTGCTCCGCCATTTAATACAATCATGGCTGATCTGATCATGGTCTCAGCTCCACTTCCCTGCCCGCCCCCTTATCCCCTTATCATTTAAGAAACTGTCTATTTCTGTCTTAAATATATTCAATGACCCAGCCTCCGCAGCTCTCTGAGGCAGCGGATTCCACAGATTTACAACCCTCTGAGAGAAGAAATTTCTCCTCATCTCAGTTTTAAATGGGCGGTCCCTTATTCTAAGATATTCCCCCTAGTTCTAGTCTCCCCCATCAGTGGAAACATCCTCTCTGCATCCACCCTGTCAAGCCCCCTCATAATCTTATACATTCAATAAGATCAACTCTCATTCTTCTGAATTCCAATGAGTAGAGGCCCAACCTCCTCAACCTTTCCTCATAAGTCAACCCCCTCATCTCCGGAATCAACCGAGTGAACCTTCTCTGAACTGCCTCCAAAGTAAGTATATCCTTTCGTAAATATGGAAACTAAAACTGCACGCAGTACTCCAGGTGTGGCCTCACCAATACCCTGTATAACTGTAGCAAGACTTCCCTGCTTTTATACTGCATCCCCTTTGCAATAAAGGCCAAGATTCCATTGGCCTTCCTGATCACTTGCTGTACCTGCACACTAACCTTTTGTGCTTGGTCCTTTGAATTAAGGCACAGATCTGCGCTTGTGTTTTTCAGCTGGCGATGAAAGTTCAGTAAGCGTCTGCCTCGAGAAACTGTTCCGCAGACACAAGTGTTTTGCGTTTTGCCAGCCCTGCGCGGATGCAGGCAGGAAGAGATTGGACGAGGTCACGGAGGGCGAGCTGGAGCAAGAGTTCAAGGTGCAGTCGGACAGACTGAGGGATCACGTTCTCAGCGGGCAAGTGAACAGCATCATGGGACGCCACAGGATTGATGGGCAAGGTACGTTCCGCTCTTTCGACCCATTGGTCATAGAAACATAGAGACATAGAATTTACAGCACGAAAGGAGGCCATTTCGGCCCATCGTGTCCGCGCCGGCCGACCAAGAGCTACCCAGCCTAATCCCACTTTCTCGCTCTCGGTCCGTAGCCCTGTAGGTTACGACACTTCAGGTGCACCTCCAGGTACTGTTTAAATGTGGTGAGGGTTTCTGCCTCTACCACCCTTTCAGGCAGTGAGTTCCAGACCCCCACCACCTTCTGGGTGAAGACATTTCCCCACAAATCCCCTCTAAACCTCCCCTCAATTACTTTAAATCTCTGCCCCCTGGCTGTTGACCCCACTGCTAAGGGAAATAGGTCCTTCCTATCCATTCTATCCAGGCCCCTCATAATGTTATACACCTCATTCAGGTTCTTTGAGGATATAACGAGCATGGTGGATAGAGGTGTACCGATGGATGTGGTGTATTTAGATTTCCAAAAGGCATTCGATAAGGTGCCACACAAAAGGTTACTGCAGAAGATAAAGGTACGCGGAGTCAGAGGAAATGTATTAGCATGGATTGAGAATTGGCTGGCTAACAGAAAGCAGAGAGTCGGGATAAATGGGTCCTTTTCGGGTTGGAAATCGGTGGTTAGTGGTGTGCCACAGGGATCGGTGCTGGGACCACAACTGTTTACAATATACATAGATGACCTGGAAGAGGGGACAGAGTGTAGTGTAACAAAATTTGCAGATGACACAAAGATTAGTGGGAAAGCGGGTTGTGTAGAGGACACAGAGGCTACAAAGAGATTTCGATAGGTTAAGCGAATGGGCTAAGGTTTGGCAGATGGAATACAATGTCGGAAAATGTGAGGTCATCCACCTTGGGAAAAAAAACAGTAAAAGGGAATATTATTTGAATGGGGAGAAATTACAACATGCTGCGGTGCAGAGGGACCTGGGGGGTCCTTGTGCATGAATCCCAAAAAGTTAGTTTACAGGTGCAGCAGGTAATCAGGAAGGCGAATGGAATGTTGGCCTTCATTGCGAGAGGGATGGAGTACAAAAGCAGGGAGGTCCTGCTGCAACTGTATAGGGTATTGGTAAGGCCGCACCTGGAGTACTGCGTGCAGTTTTGGTCACCTTACTTAAGGAAGGATATACTAGCTTTGGAGGGGGTACAGAGACGATTCACTTGGCTGATTCCGGCGATGAGGGGGTTACCTTATGATGATAGATTGAGTAGACTGTGTCTTTACTCGTTGGAGTTCAGAATGATAAGGAGTGATCTTATAGAAACATTTAAAATAATGAAAGGGATAGACAAGATAGAGGCAGAGAGGTTGTTTCCACTGGTCGGGGAGACTAGAACTAGGGGGCACAGCCTCAAAATACGGGGGAGCCAATTTAAAACCGAGTTGAGAAGGAATTTCTTCTCCCAGAGGGTTGTGAATCTGTGGAATTCTCTGCCCAAGGAAGCAGTTGAGGCTAGCTCATTGAATATATTCAAATCACAGACAGATAGATTTTTAACCAATAAGGGAATTAAGGGTTACGGGGAGCGGGCGGGTAAGTGGAGCTGAGTCCACGGCCAGATCAGCCAGATCAGCCGACATCAGTCATTGAAGGTTGGCATGCAGGTGCAGCAGGCGGTTAAGAAAGCAAATGGCATGTTGGCCTTCATAGCGAGGGGATTTGAGTACAGGGGCAGGGAGGTGTTGCTACAGTTGTACAGGGCCTTGGTGAGGCCACACCTGGAGTATTGTGTACAGTTTTGGTCTCCTAACCTGAGGAAGGACATTATTGCTATTGAGGGAGTGCAGCGAAGGTTCACCAGACTGATTCCCGGGATGGCGGGACTGACCTATCAAGAAAGACTGGATCAACTGGGCTTGTATTCACTGGAGTTCAGAAGAATGAGAGGGGACCTCATAGAAACGTTTACAATTCTGATGGGTTTAGACAGGTTAGATGCAGGAAGAATGTTCCCAATGTTGGGGAAGTCCAGAACCAGGGGTCACAGTCTAAGGATAAGGGGTAAGCCATTTAGGACTGAGATGAGGAGGAACTTCTTCACCCAGAGAGTGGTGAACCTGTGGAATTCTCTACCACAGAAAGTTGTTGAGGCCAATTCACTTAATATATTCAAAAAGGAGTTAGATGTAGTCCTTACTACTAGGGGGATCAAGGGGTATGGGGAGAAAGCAGGAATGGGGTACTGAAGTTGCATGTTCAGCCATGAACTCATTGAATGGTGGTGCAGGCTAGAAGGGCCGAATGGCCTACTCCTGCACCTATTTTCTATGTTTCTATATTTCTATGTTTCTATCTTGTTGAATGGCGGAGCAGGCTCGAGGGGCTAGATGGCCTGCTCCTGTTCCTAATTCTTATGTTCTTATGTTCATATATATAGACAGAAAAATCTCATCAACACTTTCAAAATCGTGCCATTTATAGCATACTGTCTTTCTATATTAATCTTCCCAAAGTTCATCACGTCACACCTCTCCGTATTGAACTCCATCTGCCCATTTTATCATCCTGTCTATGTCATCCTGAAGTCTACAACAATCCTCACCACTATATACGATGTTACCATGTTTAATGTCATCGGCAATGTTTATAACGCTGCTCCCCGTCAGTGGCTAAAGAACGGCACTCACTGTTAGACGTAGAAATTGACAGCGCAGAAGGAGGCCATTTCGGGCCACCGTGTCCGTGCCAGCCGACAAAGAGCCACACGGCCCTCGGTCAGCAGTCCTGAAGGTTACATATAAACCTATGGACAATGAACAATGGCGGAAAGGCAAAGAGCACCCAGCCCAACCAGTCTGCCCCACACAACTGTGACACCCCTTACACTTAAACATTCTACACTCCACCCCAACCGGAAAAACATAGAAACATAGAAAATAGGTGCAGGAGTAGGCCATTCGGCCCTTCGAGCCTGCACCACCATTCAATAAGACCATGGCTGATCATTCACCTCAGTACCCCTTTCCTGCTTTCTCTCCATACCCCTTGATCCCTTTAGCCGTAAGGACCATATCTAACTCCCTTTTGAATATATCCAATGAATTGGCCTCAACAACTTTCTGTGGTAAAAAATTCCACAGGTTAACAACTCTCTGAGTGAAGAAGTTTCTCCTCATCTCAGTCCTAAATGGCTTACCCCTTATCCTTAAACTGTGACCCCTGGTTCTGGACATCGCCCGCATCGGGAACATTCTTCCTGCATCTAACCTGTCCAACCCTGTCAGAATTTTATATGTTTCTATGAGATCCCCTCTCATTCTTCTAAACACCAGTGAATACAGGCCCAGTCGATTCAGTCTCTCCTCAGATGTCAGTCCTGCCATCCCTGGAATCATTCTGGTGAACCTTCTCTGCACTCCCTCAATAGCAAGAATGTCCTTCCTCAGATTAGGAGATCAAAACTGAACACAATACTCCAGGTGTGGCCTCACCAAGGCCCTGTACAACTACAGTAAGACCTCCCTGCTCCTATACTCAAATCTCCTAGCTATGAAGGCCAACATGCCTTTTGCCTCCTTCACCGCCTGCTGTACCTGCATGCCAACTTTCATTGACTGATGTACCATGACACCCAGGTCTCGTTGCACCTCCCCTTTTCCTAATCTGTCACCATTCAGATAATATTCTGCCTTCCTGTTTTTGCCACCAAAGTGGATAACCTCACATTTACCCACATTATATTGCATCTGCCATGCATTTGCCCACTCACCTAACCTGTCCAAGTCACCCTGCAGCCTCTTAGCGTCCTCCTCACAGCTCACACCGCCACCCAGTTTAGTGTCATCTGCAAACTTGGAGATATTATACTCAATTCCTTCATCTAAATCGTTAATGTATATTGTAAATAGCTGGGGTCCCAGCACTGAGCCCTGCGGCACCCCACTAGTCACTGCCTGCCATTCTGAAAAGGACCCGTTTATCCTGACTCTCTGCTTCCTGTCTGCCAACCAGTTCTCTATCCACATCAGTACATTACCCCCAATACCATGTGCTTTAATTTTTCACACTAATCTCTTGTGTGGGACATTGTCAAAAGCCTTTTTTGAAATCCCAAATACACCACATCCACTGGTTCTCCCTTGTCCATTCTACAAGTTAATCCTCAAAAAATTCTCGCAGATTTGTCAAACATGATTTCCCTTTCATAAATCCATGCTGACTTGGACCGATCCTGTCACTGCTTTTCAAATGCGCTGCTATTTCATCTTTAATAATTGATTCCAACATTTTCCCCACCACCAATGCCAGGCTAACCGGTCTATAATTCCCTGTTTTCTCTCTCTCCTTTTTTAAAAAGTGGGGTTACATTAGCTACCCTCCAGTCCATAGGAACTGATCCAGAGTCGATAGACTGTTGGAAAATGATCACCAATGCATCTACTATTTCTAGGGCCACTTCCTTAAGTACTCTGGGATGCAGACTGTCAGGCCCCGGGGATTTATCGGCCTTCAATCCCATCAATTTCCATAACGCAATTTTCTGACTAATAATGAGTCCCTTCAGTTCCTCCTTCTAGCTAGACCCTCGGACCCCTAGTATTTCCAGAAGGTTATTTGTGTCTTCCTTTGTGAAGACAGAACCAAAGTATTTGTTCAATTGGTCTACCATTTCTTTGTTCCCCATTATAAATTCACCTGTTTCTGACTGCAAGGGACCTACATTTGTATCCACTAATCTTTTTCTCTTCACATATCTATAAAAGCTTTTGCAGTCAGTTTTTATGTTCACTGCAAGCTTCCTCTTATAATCTATTTTCCCGCTCTTAATTAAACCCTTTATCCTCCTCTGCTGAATTATAAATTTCTCCCAGTCCTCAGGTTTGCTGCTTTTTCTGGCCAATTTATATGCCTCTTCCTTGGATTTAACACTATCCTTAATTTCCCTTGTTAGCCACGGTTGAGCCACCTTCCCCGTTTTATTTTTACTCCAGACAGGGATGTAAAATTGTTGAAGTTCATCCATGTGATCTTTTTTTGTTTGCCAATGACTATCCACCGTCAACCCTTTAAGTATCATTTCCCAGTCTATTCTAGTCAATTCACACCTCATACCATCAACGTTACCTTTCCTTAAGTTCAGGACCCTAGTTTCTGAATTAACTGTGTCACTCTCCATCTTAATAAACAATTCCACCATGTTATGGTCACTCTTCCCCAAGGGGCCTCGCACAACAAGATTGTTAATTATCCTTTCTCATTACACATCACCCAGTCTAGGATGGCCAGCCCTCTAGTTGGTTCCTCGACATTTTGGTCTAGAAAACCATCCCTAATACGATGTGAACTCCTGGGAGAGGCAAAAACCAGATAAAAATCCAGGCCAATTTAGGGGGAAAAAAATGTCATGTGACATCTGAGCTTTGATTACATAGAAACATAGAAAATCGGAGCAGTATTAGGCCATTTGTGCCTTCGAGCCTGCACCGCCATTCAATATGATCATGGCTGATCCTCTATCTCAACACCATATTCCCGCTTTCTCCCCAGACCCCTTGATGCCTTTTGTGTCTAGAAATCTATCCATCTCCCTCTTAAATATATTCAGTGACTTGGCCTCCACAGCCTTCTGTGGTAGAGAATTCCACAGGTTCACCGCCCTCTGAGTGAAAACATTTCTCCTCATCTCGGTCCTAAATTTCCTACCCAGTATCCTGAGACTGTGACCCCTTCTTCTAGACTTCCCAGCACCGGGGAAACATCCTCCCCTCATCCATCTATCCAACCCCTCTCAGACACCTCTGTTCCAATGCCCCCCTGGCCGTCCTTGCACTTTCCACCCTGTGTAAACATCAGCCCATCCAAAACTCGACTGTACCCGTATCCTAACTCACACCCAGTCCCGCTCACCCATCACCCCCGTGCCCCGTATCCTAACTCACACCCAGTCCCGCTCACCCATCACCCCTGTGCCCCTTGTCCCAACTCACAGCGAGTCCCGCTCACCCATCACCCCCTGTGCCCCGTGTCCCAACTCACACCGAGTCCCGCTCACCCATCACCTCCGTGCCCCGTGTCCTAACTCACACCCAGTCTTGCTCACCCATCACCCCCGTGCCCCGTGTCCCAACTCACACCGAGTCCCGCTCACCCATCACCCCCGTGCCCGTGTCCTAACTCACACCCAGTCCCGCTCACCCATCACCCCTGTGCCCCGTGTCCCAACTCACAGCGAGTCCCGCTCACCCATCACCCCCTGTGCCCCGTGTCCCAACTCACACCGAGTCTCGCTCGCCCATCACCCCCGTGCCCCGTGTCCTAACTCACACCCAGTCCCGCTCACCCATCACCCCTGTGCCCCGTGTCCCAACTCACAGTGAGTCCCGCTCACCCATCATTCCCCGTGCCCCGTGTCCTAACTCGCACCCAGTCCCGCTCACCCATCACCTCGTGCCCCATGTCCTAACTCACACCCAGTCCCGCTCACCCATCACCCCCTGTGCCCCATGTCCTAACTCACACCAAGTCCCACTCACCCATCACCTCCTGTGCCCCGTGTCCGAACTGACACCAAGCCCCGCTCACCCATCACCCCCTGTGCCCCCTGTTCTAATTCGCATCAAGTCCCACTCACCCATCACCCCCTGTGCTCACTGCCCCATGTCCTAATTTGCACCGAGTCCCGCTCATCTATCACCCCCTGTGCCCCGTGTCCTAACTCACACCCAGTCCCGATCACCCCCCACCCCCTGTGCTCGCTGACCCAGTGTCCTAAATCACACCGAGTCCTGCTCACCCATCACCCCCTGTGCTCGCTGTCCCGTGTCCTAACTCGCACTAAGTCCCGCTCACGCATCACCCCCTGTGCCCCGTGTCCTAACTCGCACCGAGTCCCGCTCACCCATTACCCCCTGTGCCCCGTGTCCTAACTCGCACCGAGTCCCACTCACCCATCACCCCCTGTGCCCCGTGTCCTAACTCGCACCGAGTCCCACTCACCCATCACCCCCTGTGCCCCGTGTCCTAACTCACACCAATTCCCACTCACCCATCACCCCCTGTGCCCCCTGTCCTAACTCACAATTAGTACCACTCACCCATTACCCCCTGTGCCCCGTGTCCTAACTCACACCGAGTCCCGCTCACCCATCACCCCCTGTGCCCCGTGTCCTAACTCACAATTAGTACCACTCACCCATCACCCCCTGTGCCCCGTGTCCTAACTCACAATTAGTACCACTCACCCATCACCCGCTGTGCCCCGTGTCCTAACTCACACCGAGTCCCGCTCACCCATCACCCCCTGTGCCCCGTGTCCTAACTCTCACCCAGTCCCGCTCACCCATCACCCCCTGTGCCCCGTGTCCTAACTCTCACCCAGTCCCACTCACCCATCACCCCCTGTGCTCGCTGCCCCGTGTCCTAACTCACACCAAGTCCCACTCACCCATCACCCCCTGTGCTCGCTGACCTACATTGGCTCCCAGTTAAGCAACGCCTCGATTTCAAAATTCTCATCCTTGTTTACAAATCCCTCCATGGCCCTCGCCCCTCCCTATCTCTGTAATCTCCAGCCCCACAACCCCCCGAGATGTCTGCACTCCTCTAACTCTGCCCTCCTGACCATCCCTGATTATAATCGCTCCACCATCGGTGGCCGTGCCTTCAGCTGCCTGGGCCCCAAGCTCTGGAACTCCCTCCCTAAACCTCTCCACCTCTCTCTACCTCTCTCTCCTCCTTCAAGACGTTCCTTAAAACCCACCTCTCTGACCCAGCTTTTGGTCACCGGCGCTAATTTCCTCTTACGTGGCTCGGTGTCAAATATATCTGTTTTGTCTTGTAACACTGCTGTGAAGCGCGTTAACAGCGTTATATAAACACAAGTTGTTGTTGTTGTGTCGCTGACCTACATTGGCTCCCGGTCCGTCAACGCCTCGAACTTAAAACTCTCATACCGCTTTTCGAATCCCCCCATGGACTCCACCCCCCCTCCCTATCTCTGTAGCCTACTGCAGCCTTACAACCCCCCGAGATCTCTGTGCAGCTCCAATTCTGGCCTCTTGTCCAGGCCTGATTTTAATGGCCCTCACCATTGGCGGACGTCCCGTCAGCTCCCTCATTGTTAAGCTCTGGAATTCTCTCACTAAACATCTCGGCTTCTCCAGCTCCGTTCTCCTCCTTTCAGATGCTCCTTGAAACCAACCTCTCTGACCAAGCTTTTGGTCGCCTGTCCCAATGGCCCAGGAATCCCGCTCGGCTGCTTCCCGCGGGCAATTGGTTAAAAAAGTTTGAAAAGAAGCGCACCGACCAGTTCCTGCTGTGCCCACGCGAGTTCCCGGTCCTGAGGCCACTGACTGCGCGTCGCAGCGCGTGCACCTCAGGACATGTGCAGGACGGGAGCTGCAGTCACATGGCTCTGGGCAGCCAATCAGGGAACAGTATGTTCTCATTCATCATAATGGGAGCTCCGTAAGTTGGGCTTACCATTATTATGAATGAGAAACCCCCCCAAACACACAAAATGCTAATAAATAATAGAAAATATACACTACATATTTAACATTCATTTAAATTAAAGTTATTTATCTATTATTAAAAAAAAATCCTGATTTTTAAAGAAGTTTTTTAAAGTATGGTTTCAAATAAACTTACCATAGTGGGCAGGGTTTTAAAAAATAAAATGTGTTTTTTAAATGTTACTTTTTATGTTTTAAGGGTGTTTTAAAACACTTACGTCTGTAACAGTGGGCCATACGCCTCTTTTATCAGGTGCAAGAGTTTTGAAGACGTTTGCTGGGCAAGATATGGGTGAATCCCGCACGTTTGCCCTTGCAAATGTCCTCGCTCCCGAGATACAGAGGATGAACCAAGCTCCAGCCTGACAGATCGCAAAAGCCAGTTTTCGGCGCATGCGCATTATGCGCTGAAAATTGGCTTTTGCTATGCCTTCCTGGGTCCGTACATACTCCGTACACACTGTGTACACACTCCGTACACACTCCGTACACACCCCGTACACACCCCGTACACATCCCGTACACACCCCGTACACACCGTGTACACACTCCGTACATACTCCGTACACACCCCGTACACACCCTGTACACACCGTGTACACACTCCATACATACTCCATACACACCCCGTACACACCCCGTACACACTCCGTACACACCCCGTACACACTGTGTACACACTCCGTACACACTCCGTACACACTCCGTACACACCCCGTACACACTCCGTACACACTGTGTACACACTCCGTACACATCCCGTACACACTGTGTACACACTCCGTACACATCCCGTACATCCTGCGTACACACTCTGTACATACTCCGTACACACCCCGTACACACTCCGTACACACCGTGTACACACTTCGTACACACACCGTACACACTGTGTACACACTGCGTACACACTCCGTACATACTCCATACACACCCCGTACACACCCCGTACACACCCCGTACACACTCCATATGCAGCCCGTACACACTCCGTACACACCCTGTACACGCCCTGTACACACCCCGTACACACCCCGTACTGACCCCGTACACACTCCATACGCAGCCCGTACACACTCCATATGCAGCCTGTACACACTCCATGCGCAGCCCGTACGCACCCCGTACACAGTCCGTACAGTTACGGGGAGGCCAGGATTTCTGGGCCATTAAGAGCTCTCAGCTGACTGTAGAGACCAATGTGGGACCGACAGTCTCTGTCGCAGGTGGGGCAGACAGTGGTTGGAGGGACGGGTGGGTGGGGTGTTTGGCTTGTTGTACACTCCTTCCGTTGTTTGCGCTTGGCTTCCGTGTGCTCCCGATGAAGAGACTCGAAGTGTTCGGCGCCTTCTTACATGACTTGGTGCCGTATTTGTTTTCATAATGCTCGTGTGAAGCACTTTGAGACATTTTACTACATTAAAGGTGCTATATAAATATAAGTTGTTGTTGTTGAGATAGCCCTATTATGGAGGCAGAATGTTGTTGGGGAAAGCGGTTTTTCTAATGCCTGTTCAGTGACATCAAAGTTTCAGTCATTTATTGACTGAGAGCAGATATGATGCAGGCCAATAAAACTCAGCAGCAAACGGTTCATGTTGCTGGGAAGAGATCAGTTAATTTTGACATGAGGTTTTAAAATACAATGAAAAAGGATGAGTTTATACCTCAGTTGTCTTGAAAGGCGTTTAATAGAATTTTTAACACAACAGGGCCAAAATTTTTCCCCTCCTCAAGGTCCATTATTGCCTCTAAGGGGGGGTAATGGGGCAGTAAGGCCGTTCCAACCGGGGGCAAGCGGAGGTCCCGACCCCTCAGAAATTGTCCCCCGGTCCGGAGTCGGCAGAAACGGGTTTCCCCCCTGCACCGTGTTGCTGCCTGTTGGGTCACGCGCTGACCCCTCACTCACCCCTCACTGACTGCTGACCCTCACTGACCCCTCACCGACCTCTCACCGCCCGCCGACCCCTCACCGACCCCTCACCGACCCCTCACCGCCCGCCGACCCCTCACCGACCCCTCACCGACCCCTCACCGCCCGCCGACCCCTCACCGAACCCTCACCGCCCGCCGATCCCTCACCAATCCCTCACCGACCACTCACCGCCCGCCGACACCACACCGATCCCTCACCAATCCCTCACCGACCCCTCACCGCCCGCCGACACCACACCGATCCCTCACCGAACCCTCACCGCCCGCCGATCCCTCACCAAACCCTCACCGCCCGCCGATCCCTCACCGAACCCTCACCGCCCGCCGATCCCTCACCAAACCCTCACCGCCCGCCGACACCACACCGATCCCTCACCAAACCCTCACCGACCACTCACCGCCCGCCGACACCACACCGATCCCTCACCGACCCCTCACCGACCCCTCACCAACCCCTCACCGACCCCTCACCGACCCCTCACCGACCCCTCACCGACCCCTCACCGACCCCTCACCGATCCCTCACCGACCCCTCACCGACCCCTCACCGACCCCTCACCGCCCGCCGACCCCTCACCGCCCACCGACCCCTCACCGACCCCTCACCGACCCCTCACCGCCCACCGACCCCTCACCGCCCGCCGACCCCTCACCGCCCACCGGCCCCTCACCGACCCCTCACCGACCCCTCACCGATCCCTCACCGACCCCTCACCGCCCGCCGACCCCTCACCGCCCACCGGCCCCTCACCGACCCCTCACCGATCCCTCACCGACCCCTCACCGCCCGCCGACCCCTCACCGCCCACCGGCCCCTCACCGATCCCTCACCGACCACTCACCGACCCCTCACCGACCCCTCACCGATCCCTCACCGACCCCTCACCGACCCCTCACCGACCCCTCACCGACCCCTCACCGCCCGCCGACCCCTCACCGCCCACCGACCCCTCACCGACCCCTCACCGACCCCTCACCGCCCACCGACCCCTCACCGACCCCTCACCGACCCCTCACCGCCCACCGACCCCTCACCGACCCCTCACCGCCCACCGACCCCTCACCGACCCCTCACCAACCCCTCACCGACCCCTCACCGACCCCTCACCGACCCCTCACCGCCCACCGACCCCTCACCGACCCCTCACCGACCCCTCACCGACACCTCATCGACCCCTCACTGACCCCTCACCGACCCCTCACCGCCCACCGACCCCTCACCGACCCCTCACCGACCCCTCACCGACCCCTCACCGACCCCTCACCGTCCACCGACCCCTCACCACCCACCGACCCCTCACCGCCCACCGACCCCTCACCGACCCCTCACTGACCCCTCACCGACCCCTCACCGTCCACCGACCCCTCACCGACCCCTCACCACCCACCGACCCCTCACCGCCCACCGACCCCTCACCGACCCCTCACCGACCCCTCACCGACCCCTCACCGCCCGCCGACCCCTCACCGACCCCTCACCGACCCCTCACCGACCCCTCACCGCCCGCCGACCCCTCACCGACCCGTCACCGCCCACCGACCCCTCACCAACCCCTCACCGACCCCTCACCAACCCCTCACCGACCCCTCACCGACCCCTCACCAACCCCTCACCGACCCCTCACCAACCCCTCACCGACCCCTCACCGACCCCTCACCGCCCGCCGACCCCTCACCGACCCGTCACCGCCCACCGACCCCTCACCAACCCCTCACCGACCCCTCACCGCCCACCGACCCCTCACCGACCCCTCACCAACCCCTCACTGACCTCTCACCGTCCACCGACCCCTCACCGACCCCTCACCAACCCCTCACTGACCTCTCACCGAGCCCTCACCGCCCACCGACCCCTCACCGACCCCTCACCGCCCGCCGACCCCTCACCGACCCCTCACCGCCCACTGACCCCTCACCGACCCCTCACCAACCCCTCACCGACCCCTCACCGACCCCTCACCGCCCGCCGACCCCTCACTGACCCCTCACCGACCCCTCACTGACCCCTCACCGACCCCTCACCGCCCGCCGACCCCTCACTGACCCCTCACCGACCCCTCACTGACCCCTCACCGACCCCTCACCGACCCCTCACCAACCCCTCACTGACCCCTCACCGACCCCTCACCGACCCCTCACCGCCCACCGACCCCTCACCGACCCCTCACCGCCCACCGACCCCTCACCGACCCCTCACCAACCCCTCACCGACCCCTCACCGACCCCTCACCGACCCCTCACCGCCCACCGACCCCTCACCGACCCCTCACCGACCCCTCACCGACACCTCATCGACCCCTCACTGACCCCTCACCGACCCCTCACCGCCCACCGACCCCTCACCGACCCCTCACCGACCCCTCACCGACCCCTCACCGACCCCTCACCGTCCACCGACCCCTCACCACCCACCGACCCCTCACCGCCCACCGACCCCTCACCGACCCCTCACTGACCCCTCACCGACCCCTCACCGTCCACCGACCCCTCACCGACCCCTCACCACCCACCGACCCCTCACCGCCCACCGACCCCTCACCGACCCCTCACCGACCCCTCACCGACCCCTCACCGCCCGCCGACCCCTCACCGACCCGTCACCGCCCACCGACCCCTCACCGACCCCTCACCGACCCCTCACCGCCCGCCGACCCCTCACCGACCCGTCACCGCCCACCGACCCCTCACCAACCCCTCACCGACCCCTCACCAACCCCTCACCGACCCCTCACCGACCCCTCACCAACCCCTCACCGACCCCTCACCAACCCCTCACCGACCCCTCACCGACCCCTCACCGCCCGCCGACCCCTCACCGACCCGTCACCGCCCACCGACCCCTCACCAACCCCTCACCGACCCCTCACCGCCCACCGACCCCTCACCGACCCCTCACCGACCCCTCACTGACCTCTCACCGTCCACCGACCCCTCACCGACCCCTCACCAACCCCTCACTGACCTCTCACCGAGCCCTCACCGCCCACCGACCCCTCACCGACCCCTCACCGCCCGCCGACCCCTCACCGACCCCTCACCGCCCACTGACCCCTCACCGACCCCTCACCAACCCCTCACCGACCCCTCACCGACCCCTCACCGCCCGCCGACCCCTCACTGACCCCTCACCGACCCCTCACTGACCCCTCACCGACCCCTCACCGCCCGCCGACCCCTCACTGACCCCTCACCGACCCCTCACTGACCCCTCACCGACCCCTCACCGACCCCTCACCAACCCCTCACTGACCCCTCACCGACCCCTCACCGCCCGCCGACCCCTCACTGACCCCTCACCGACCCCTCACTGACCCCTCACCGACCCCTCACCGCCCGCCGACCCCTCACTGACCCCTCACCGACCCCTCACCGACCCCTCACCGACCCCTCACTGACCCCTCACCGACCCCTCACCGCCTGCCGACGCCTCACCAACCCCTCACCGACCCCTCACCGACCCCTCACCAACCCCTCACCGACCCCTCACTGACCCCTCACCGCCCGCCGACCCCTCACTGACCCCTCACCGACCCCTCACCGACCCCTCACCGACCCCTCACTGACCCCTCACTGACCCCTCACCGACCCCTCACCGACCCCTCACCGACCCCTCACTGACCCCTCACCGCCCGCCGACCCCTCACCGACCCCTCACCGACTCCTTACCGCCCGGCGAGCGAGATTGCCCCACGGGAGTGGAACCACCGCCGCTCAGTGTCTCCGACTGCCTCTCCCGGTCGGGACGCTGTCCGTCACTGGGCTCCACGTCGGCCCTTCAAGGGGAGGCGTCTCGCCGCGGTCGCAAGTTTCTTTCGATCGTCGGGCCGACAATGGTGGCCGCGGGTTCGGCCGGGTCACCAACAGGCAGCCCCACATCCCCTCTTGGGGACGGCCGAAGCCCACCCTGGGGGCCCAGTGGGGGCCAGTAACGTGGCTGCAGAGCTCGCAGTGACCTCCCCGTTAACTCATGACACTGCCCGCTCCAGCCTCAAACATCGCCCCAGTGAAATCACAGGGAAAAAGGGGGCAAAATCCCTCTATTCTCCACCCCATGTAACAATAATCACTAAATTCAAATTGTGCGTTTCATTTGGGGCGGAGTGCAATTTCAGCCCCAATGATTTATAATGAGTCATTCTCAAGATGTTGACATCACTGGCAAGGCTGGTATTTATTGCCCATCCCTCGCCGCCCCTTGAGAAGGTGACAATGAGCCTCCTTCTTGAACCGCTGCAGTCCGTGTGGTGAAGGTGCTCCCACAGTGCTGTTAGGGAGGGAGTTCCAGGATTGTGACCCAGCGACGATGAAGGAACGGCCGATATATTTCCAAGTCGGGATGGTGTGTGACTGGGAGAGGAACGTGGAGGTGATGGTGTTCCCATGCACCTGCTGCCCTTGTCCTTCCAGGTGGTAGAGGTTGTGGGTTTGGGAGGTGCTGCCGAAGAAGCCTTGGCGAGTTGCTGCAGTGCATCTTGTAGATGGTGCACACTGCAGCCAGGGGGCGCCGGTGGTGGAGGGAGTGAGTGTTGGAGGTGGGGGGTAGCGGCCGATCGAGCGGCCTGCTTTGTCCTGGACCGTGTCGAGCTTCTCGAGTGTTGTTGGAGCTGCAACTCATCCAGGCAAGTGGAGAGAGTTCCCTCACACTCCTGACTTGTGCCTTGTAGACGGTGGACAGATTATGTGATATACTTTCAAATCTATTTCAGTGTTCGTTAGATTGGTTGAAATCTGCGTGAGCTGGATGTCCAAAGGCCAAATGATAATCGTGGAGGACCTCTGTGACGTCGTCCTGTGCAAACAGCCAGTTGTGGAACTGGACACAGGTGTTGCTGTTAGAAAAGTGGTGAACACAGTCCACAAACCCAAGGTATCAATTTATTGATCTGTGTTAGACCAACAGAGTCGATTGAGCTAAATTATGTAGGATCGGAGCCCGCCAGAGATAAATTATCGGTTTTATTCCTATCGACGGAAAGTACAAGCATGTTCTACAGTCTTGCTCCAGTTATACAGGGTATTGGTGAGGCCACACCTGGAGTACTGCGTGCGGTTTTGGTTTCCATATTTACGAAAGGATATACTTGCTTTGGAGGCAGTTCAGAGAAGGTTCACTCGGTTGATTCCGGAGATGAAGGGGTTGACTTATGAGGAAAGGTTGAGGAGGTTGGGCCTCTACTCATTGGAGTTCAGAAGAATGAGAGGTGATCTTATCGAGATGTATAAGATAATGAGGGGGGCTCGACAAGGTGGATGCAGAGAGGATGTTCCCACTGATGGGGGAGACTAGAACTAGGGGGCATAATCTTAGAATAAGGGACCGCCCATTTAAAACTGAGATGAGGAGGAATTTCTTCTCTCAGAGGGTTGTAAATCTGTGGAATTCACTGCCTCAGAGAGCTGTGGAGGCTGGGCCATTGAATATATTTAAGACAGAGAGAGACAATTTCTTAACCGATAAGGGGATAAGGGGTTATGGGGAGCGGGCGGGGAAGTGGAGCTGAGTCCATGATCGGATCAGCCATGATCTTATTCAATGATGGAGCAGGCTCGAGGGGCTGTATGGCCGACTCCTGCTCCTATTTCTTATGTTCTTATGTTAAACAGTGAGCCTGTTTAGATACCAAGATGAACACTCTCTGCTGACTTGTTCTACCGATACTGAGATTGCTGCCATGCGATCTTCAGGTGTCATATGCTGTGACACCAGTAGGTGGCAGTGTTGCACCACATGCTCTCCATTCTCACTGGTCTGTGGGTGTTGTATATGTAGAAGGTGACACAATTTCCCCGGTTCGGGGCATCCCACCTTAACATCACCTTAGTGGCAGAAACACAGACGCGTGGGCTCCTGGCTAGTTGTCCCGGTGAACTGGCCAACAATTATCCCTCAACCAACACCACCAAAAAAACAGATCATCTGGTCATTCGTTTCCTTGCTGTTCCTGGGAGCTTGCTGTGCACAAATAGGTTGCGGTGTATCCCTGCATTTCAACAGTGACCACACTTCGGAAGTAGTTGATTGGCTGTGGAGTGCTTTGGGATATCATGAGGCCAGTGAATCATCGACAGTCCCTCGGAATCGAGGAAGACTTGCTTCCACTCTTAACATGAGTCCTCAGGTGACTGAACAGTCTAATACGAGACCCACAGTCCCTGTCACAGGTGGGACAGACAGTCGCTGAGGGAAGGGGAGGGTGGGACTGGTTTGCCGCACGCTCCTTCCGCTGCCTGCGCTTGGTTTCTGCATGCTCTCGGCGACGAGACTCGAGGTGCTCAGTGCCCTCCCGGAAGCACTTCCTCCACTTAGGGCGGACTGGTCTTTGGCCAGGGACTCCCAGGTGTCGGTGGGGATGTTGCACTTTATCAGGGAGGCTTTGAGGGTGTCCCTGTAACGTTTCCTCTGCCCACCTTTGGCTCGTTTGCCCTGAAGGAGTTCCGAGTAGAGCGCTTGCTTTGGGAGTCTCGTGTCAGGCATGTGGACAATGTGGCCCTGCCCAGCGGAGCTGGTCGAGTGTGGTCAGTGCTTCAATGCTGGGGATGTTGGCCTGGATGAGGACACTAATGTTGGTGCGTCTGTCCTCCCAGGGGATTTGTCGGATCTTGCGGAGACCTTGTTGATGGTATTTCTCCAGCGACTTGAGGTGTCCACTCTAAATGGTACATGTCTCTGAGCCATACAGGAGGGCGGGTATTACTACAGCCCTGTAAACCATGAGCATGGTGGCAGATTTGAGGGCCTGGTCTTTGAACACTCTCTTCCTCAGGCGGCCGAAGGCTGCACTGGATCACTGGAGGCGATGTTGGATCTCGTCGTCAATGTCTGCAAAGGCGCTATAAGAATACAGGACCTTTCTTTACCTGGAACTGATGTACTTTCCCGAGCTCATTGCCATCGTCTAGTCTTGTTCTAGCGTTGATCAATATCTACTGACTTTAACTACTCGGTCATGCCCCAACCTCTCCTTCCATTCGTTGCTGGAAGGTGAATGTGCTGTGATTTTCTTTCTGCATTAGATGGAGAGTGTCGTTGCCCTGACAAACCCAAGTAAAGGCCAGGCCCGGTACAAAATGGAGGACCCCGTGTGTTTGATTGAGAACAGCACGTCTGGTGAACTCCAGGTCAACCAAGAGGCCCTGAAAATCCTGTTGGAGATCAGCCAACCGGCAGTGGTGGTGGGCATCGTGGGGCTGTACCGCACCGGAAAATCCTACCTGATGAACAAGCTCGCTGGGAAACGGAAAGGTACTAACTTCAACCCTCACATTTAACCCAGTGCCAACTTCTGGTGCCTCATCCCGAACCAGACTTAGCTATACTGTGGTGTTTCTGTGACTGATGTGGTGATTGAGGAATGCCTAATAAACCTTCCTGTGGGACTGTGCACACAGGCGGGACCAGCCATGGTCACTTGTTCTTGATCACACCATGAACATGTCACCATATACAGTTTTCCATCTTAACCCCTTGTTTCCTCTCATAGAGCTCCATATGTGATATGGTGATCACTCCCTCTCTCCCTCTCTCCCTCTCTCGCACCTCTCCCCCCTCTCCCTCTCTCTCTCTCCCTCTCGCCCCTCTCCCTCTCCCTCTCTCCCTCTCACCCCTCTCCGCTCTCTCTACCTCTTGCCCCTCTCCCCCTCTCTACCTCCCTCTCGCCCCTCTCGCCCCTCTCCCCCTCTCTCCCTCTCTGCCTCTCTGCCTCTCTCCCTCTCTCCCTCTCTCCCTCTCACCCCTCTCCCCCTCTCGCCCCTCTCCCCCCTCTCCCTCTCTCTCTCCACCTCTCACTCTCTCTCTCCCTCTCGCCCCTCTCCCTCTCTCCCTCTCTCTCTCTCCCTCTCTCCCTCTCTCACACCTCTCCCCTCTCTCCCTCTCTCTCTC